>NC_134355.1:630002846-630125346 GCF_048569485.1 Anomaloglossus baeobatrachus
GACCTCATTTTTGCTGGGTCCCTATCAAACTAATCCCTATCTAACTAACTCTTCAGTCTCAGTCAATTTTAATTCTCCATTTGCAGGTTTCTGTTTGTCCATAAAATGTAGGTTTTTTTTTTTTTTTTTTTTAAACAAAAAGAAAGGCATTAGTTGTGATAGGGACCCAACAAAAATGAGGTCACCTTGCTGCTGGCTGTTGGGCTCACATAAAACTGGCCATTTTTGTGTGCTAAGTATCTCAATTTTTACATGTTTTTCATAGCAGTAATACATGTCTATATTCCCATAGTCATTGTTCCATATATCTTAGCGCTGCAGAGTGCAACTGTCTCCTTTTTGTTACTATGTTTCATATTCAGTTTGCACCTGTTCACATTAGAAAGATAGGATGTGCAATCAGTCTTTTTCTTAGATTGCAGTGGATTTTTAAGGTTGCAAAAGGGAATCACTTTTTTTTTTTTTTAAACCAGTCTGAGTGCTTAAAAAATATATTTTCTATCTGCCAAACAACCATGAGAAATGTGTTATGTTCCAACCAAAACAACATATTGCCAAGGATCAGGAGCAATCTTTTTATGAAAAGCAGCGGTAATTGTTATCATTATGGTATTGTACTGCTATGACACGTTAATACTCGTTATTAGATCTATAATCAGGAAAAATAAGATGAAATAGCTCAAATTCTATCATGATAGTGGAGCATGGGAAGTGTACCTCAGGAGATTCACTAATAAATCTCTTACAATATGCACCTGAGTGCGCAAATTTAGGATTCCAACAATAAAAGCTATATTCTGTGTATTAGGCTATGTGCCCACAATCAGGACTTGCTACGTCCTGGACGCAGCAGGTGATGACCTCGGGGCCGCGAGTCTCCTCTGCAGCTGATCATACCCACGATCAGGGTCCAGTGCGCTGCGGTCTTCTGCTTCTGTTCTCCCTACGGAGGATGCATGCAAATCCGCAGCAAACAAATGGCATGCTGCGGTCTGGAAATACGCACTGCAGGTCAGTGTTTGCTGCGGAAAAAAACAAGCAAAGTGGGCACAGGATTTCTAGAAATCCCATCCACTGTGCTTGTACTGTACAACACAGCGTTTTGGACACAGCTGAAGCATGCTGCGGCCAAACCGCTGCAAATACTGATCGTGGGCACGCAGCCTTAGCAGCTGCACTCTATTCATTTCAATATGGGACAGAGTACAAAATCTCATGACTCCAGTCCTTTACTTCCTCCCTGCTGAGAGGTATAATGATAGAGACCGCAAAGACCTGCATGATAAAAATGTTGTAAAATGTCCCATCAAATCATTGTTGTTTGGTAAATCCCCGATATGTCTGTTTTGTGGTTACACTGTGATATTTATACTGACAGCTGCCATAATGACATGAAATTGAGGCAATCGATTGTGAGAACGGTTGTGTGCAGTAGTTAATGGCATTACTACTGTGGCCAGTTATTATTCACCATTTATAATTATTTTATTATATAATATTATATTAATAATAATAATAATATTATTATTATTATTTTACACATTTTATAAAGCTGGACAACTCCACTTTACAAGCTGTCTGTGTATCGGTATGGAATTTGATGGCTGCGGTGTCCTGTGATTACAGCAACCTTTACGCACATTTACTCGGGCATCTTATGTAGTCAGAAAGGTTAGTTTACTAACAAGGAATTGTAAAGATAAGGGTAAATGCCGCATACACATTAGGGAGGAAATGATTGTCCATGAGAATATCTTTTTAAATTCTCCCCAAAAAAGGAATGCTCCTGAGCTCTGTACGAGAAAGAACCATGGTCAGAATCCTCTGGCAGTGGCTTACACTGAGGTAATGACAAAAAAAAGACAAATGCACTCTGAAATGCTAAAGCATGCAAACCATAATTGTAATATTATATTATATATATATATATATATATATATACACACCGTATTTTTCGCTTTATAAGACGCACTTTTGTTCCCCCAAATTTTGGGGGAAAGTAGGGGGTGCGTCTTATAAGCCGAATATACGGGGGGGGGGTGTATATATATATGTACACTGCAGGGTCCAGGGGAGGTGGGGGCAGCAGCTCTGGAGCGCAGGGGAACGCTGCGGGCTGCAGCCTTTGATCTCCTGCTCCCGCTCATATAATATGCACAGCCGCTGTCCATCTCCGGTGGTGCTGAAATCGCACCACAGTGACGGGCTGGGGCAGCGGTGCATATTATATGAGCCTGCTGCGTCCCAGTGTGATCGCACATTCCCCCCCCTGTGTTAGATTTGGCCCCCATGCTGCTGCTCATTCTAAAATAAAAAAAGCTTTACTTACCCCCTCCAGCGTTTCTTCCCGGTGTCCCTGCTTCCACTGTGATCAGGCACGCAGAGATCTCAGTCTGCTGTGCCGATCACATGACCGCACCGAGAACCAGGAAATGCAGGAACAGAAGCACGGAGGGAGACAGGAGGGAGATAAAGGCTGGAGGAGGTAAGGAAAGAGTGTTTTATTTTACTATGGGCAGCAGCCTGGGGGCGATATCTAACACAGGGAGACTTGTGCGATCTATAGGGGCCATGGGCAGCACTATGGGGGCGATATCTAACACAGAGGGACTTGTGCGATCTATAGGGGCCATGGGCAGCAGCATGGGGGCGTTATCTAACACAGGGGAACGTGTGCAATCCATAGGGAAACAATAGGCAGCACAGGGGAATGTATGCAATCCATAGGGGGCCATAGGCAGCACAGGGGAACGTGTGCAATCCATAGGGGACCATAGGCAGCACAGTGGAATGTATGCAATCCATAGGGGGCCATAGGCAGCACAGGGGAATGTATGCAATCCATAGGGGGCCATAGGCAGCACAGGGGAATGTGTGCAATCCATAGGGGACCATAGGCAGCACAGGGGAATGTATTCAATCCATAGGGGGCCATAGGCAGCACAGGGGAACGTGTGCCATCACAAGGGGGCTATATTCAATATAAGGGGGCCATATCCAGATTAGGGGGGCTAATTTTAGGATGGGGGGCTATGAGGGACATATACCCTATATGATTTGTTAGAGGGACACTGGCATTATAAGATGGACCCCATTTAACATTAAAAAAAAAAATCTCTTTTCCTTCACCAAATTTGGGGGTGCGTCTTATAATCAGGTGTGTCTTATAAAGCGAAAAATACGGTAGGTATATATATATATATATATATATATATATATATATATATGCATTACTGCTAAAGAAAATCTGAGAAAAAAATATAGATATTTAGCATTCAAAAATGGCCATTTCTATATCTGCCCAGTAGCTTTTTTTGGGTTTAAAAACCTCCATGTGAATAGGCAAGGAGGAACCTGTTACAGAGAATAAAATCACCTGTGGCTAAATGGGGGAGGGGTGCGCAGTCAGAGGGTATGACATTCATAGTTTGCATGCCTTAGCATTTCACAGTGCAAATGTCTTTTTTGTCATTATAGGTCATGTTCAGTTATGCACCTTTTCACATTGCATGTTAGGCTGCTTTCACACATCCGGTTTTTGCCATCAAGCACAATGCGGCAAAATGCGGATAAAACGGTTCCGAAGCCGGATCAGTTTTATTCCCCATTGACTTGTATTTGCGCCGGATTGTGCCAGATGGTCTTGAATTGCATGCAACGTCCACCAGATACGGCGAAATTTCTAGGATGCTGCATGCAGCGTTTTTTTGTCTCCGGCAAAAACACCGGACCACGCCGGATCCGGCGCCGTCCAGCATGTTTTATAATGGAAGCCTATGGCGCCGGATCCGTCATCATCCGGCATGCATGCTCAGTATCATAACGGATTCATCAAAAAACAGACGGAACACATGGAAAAAACTGATGCGACGGATCCGTTTTTTCGTCGGTTGGTGGCTGACGGCGAAAAACGTATGTGTGAAACCAGACTTAGGGAGTGCTGCCAGTCTTTTTGTCTAGATTATGGGGTCATGCCCTCTGACTGTGCAACCCTCCCCCAGTAGCCACAGGGGATTTTATTCTGTATGGCAGGTTCCTACTCGCCCATACACATGGAGGTTTGTAAACCCAGGGAGAGGTTTCAGTTCAGTGTAGGTTCCCAGTAATAATATGAGATATATTTTGATGTGGCTACTGGGCAGCTATAGAAATGGCCATTCTTGTATGCTAAATAATTTTTTTCTTAGATGTCCTTTAGCAGTAATGTATGTCTATATGCTTGCATTTGTGGTTTGCATGCTTTAGCACTTCAGAGTGCAACGGTCCTTTTTTGTCATTGCATGTCATGTTCAGTTATGCACCTGTTCACACTGTATGTTAGGAAGTGCCCTCAGTCTTTGTCTAGATTATGGGGTCATGCCTTCTGACTGTGCAACCCTCCTCCATTAGCCACAGGTGATTTTATTCCCTATAGAAAGTTCCTACGTGTCCATACACATGGAGGTTTTTAAGCCCAGAGAGAGTCTTCAGTTCAGTCTAGGTACCCAGTATTATGAGATATGCCTTAAGGTGGCTACTGGACAGATGTAGACATGGCCATTTTTGTATGCTAAATATCTTATTTTTTTCCTAGATTTCCTTTAGCAGTAATACAAGTCTATATTCTTACATTCATGATTTCATGCTTTAGCATTTCAGAGTGCAGCTGTCATTTTTGTCATTATATGTCATGTTCAGTTATGCACCTGTTCACACTGCATGTTAGGGAGTGCAGTCAGTCTTTTGGTCTAGATTACACGGAGGTAAACTAAAAGCATATGGCATTGGAAATCCAATATGCTTATACTTTTTCCCTTGACATTATCTATCATGGTAGTTGAAAGGCAGCAACACACAAACTGTGAGACAATCCTGCCAATATCACAAGTTCAGCCGCTTATGGTCTAAGGTGTATGGTGGCCTTTATAGACGCAAGCGGGCTTGCAGAAATGGATCTATCACCTGACTGCAGCTGCCCTATAACTGTAACATGGTATAAGAGGTTAATTCCAAGCTACCAAAGGAGGAGACCAAGATAGATGAATAATTAGATTATTAGTCTACGCGTTCCGAAGCGAAGGCTTCTTCTTCTGGACATAATACTAGAAGTTTTTGTCCTGAAGAAGAAGCCTTTGCTTCGAAACGCGTAGATAAACTACCGTACTTATTTATCTGTCCTGGTCTCCTCCATTGGCAGCCTAGACTTAACCTCTTTATCTCATGATAAACTGTTCTTTATTTTGCATTTCCGCAGCAGCCTCTTCTATGTTTCTATACCGTGATTGTGCATTTACAACCCCGACCAGGTGAGCACACTAGATTCCTATATACCCTTTACTACCGTGGTAATACCCTACTGTGCTGTCTTCATTCCCTCTTGTAATCCTTATATCTGTAGCACGGCAGTCAATAACTTCCAGTAAGCAAATTATTGCTTTGAAAGGGGAGGGATGCTTGAGTAATATTAAAAAAAAATAAAATCACATTTTGGAAAAATTGCAAAAAGTTTGATAACATAAGAAAACCAGTGTTTACGGCTAGACGTCAGTTTGAATTGTTTTGAAGAAACTTTTCCACTTGTTACAAAATGTTAACGGCAAAATGGCAAAAATGTGAAACTTTTGAGAAATACAAGGTTTAGCTGAAGAGCTGTACATCTAGCACGGCTGTTATTCACAAGTGTCAAAGGCTTCTTAGGTAAAGGCCAAAATGATTTGTGCAGCTCGGAAAAGAGCCATTTCTCAAAGCCAACCCGGGAAGAATAGGTTGTCAACAAAAGTAAGGTAACTGCTCTGGACGCCGACAACTTCTCCGCTGCCGGATGAAATACAGGTCTGACATTAGTACGTCATGAAAATAAAATGGGACTTCACGATGGATGGGGAACGGGGAAATGAAACAGATTTCAAGCTCCAGTTACAAGCCTGTGGGATTTGTGGACTGTGGTTCTATTGTAAACATGTCTGCGGAGTCATTTCATATCTGATATATTGTGCTTGGTGCACAGGTGCAAGTCGGCAGAAATCCCTCCTTGAAGTGTTTTTCCTATTTCATTGATGGCCTCCTTGTGCTCTGAACCCTACATGACAAGAAAGCCATACGTCAGGAATCCAAAGACTGAACAGATGACAGGATGATGACGTCTTAAAAACAAAAAAGAAGCTTTTTGCGCTCCTGAGATATTATTCTTAATATGATCTCCTTCTTGAAGAGGTAGAAGAAATGTACATAAGACAAAGCTATAAAGATGAGAAAGGAAAATAGAGATTTAAGGTCCATAAACACTGGATGAATGTCGTCCGAACCTGGTGATTTTCAGCAAGACTGGACATCCATCTCCTGTGCATGGGGTCCTCCTGATTTTTCCGAAACCACAGTATATAAAGTATTCTACATATTACATATATATTTATGTCAAGCTGGTGGGTGTGGACCCACTGTGCCACGGGATTGGGCTCACTATGGAGGGGTATAACTAAGCAACCACCTCTTCTTCACTAGAGCCTCTGATGGTAAGGATAGGCTTGTGTTAGAAGGTAGCCACTTAGTACCACTCCAGGGGATCTCTCTGCACTGTAGCATCTGACCCCAGTGGTCAGGCATGTAAGGATGGATTAAAGTGCAGGCCAGACAGCTGGTACAGGGAGGCTGGCTGGAGCTGAATGGACGGCTGGAGCTGACTGGACGGCTTCAACTGACTGGAAAGAATGTTTTGTTTTGTTTTAATGTTTTATTTATTGATACAAGTTTAGCATAACATATTCAACAATACATATAATCAAGTTTAAGATCAATTCGAATAATCGAATAACATTTGGCTCATCCCACTATAATCGAGTCCCATCGATACAAATACACTTTGCGCTGAACATAGTGTTAATGGAGAGAATGTTTTAAGGTATTTTTATTACTTTCTGCAAAGTCAAAAGTTTATATACAGTAAGAGTACTACGCCTTTAAACAATAGGGCACAGCCCATACGATGATGTTTCAGAATGTCCTTAGCACACAGCAGATATATTGAACATCGGCAAGGAACAGGAGGAAACTACTCAGTTATATAGGCCTAATCCGAATGGCCTGATTACCAATCCTCCTCAGCTGTCTGTTTCCCATTCAGCAAGTCAACTGCACTACCAGCACTGACCACAAGAGGGACCCCAAACTGGAATCTAATTCAAATGTATTCACACCACCTGTGGATGTATTTTATATACTCCTGAGACGCACTGCTTTGTTTTGTAGTATCATGGGGAAGTCAAAAGAAATCAGCCAAGCTCTCGGGAAGAGAATTGTGGACTTGCACAAGTCTGGTTCTTCCTTGGGTGAAATTTATAGATAGCTGAAGGTGCCTAGTTCTTCTGTACAAGCAATTATATGCAAGTACAAATAAGATGGGATTGATCAGCCATTATACCACTCAAGAAAGAGATGGGTTCTGTGTACCAGAGATGAACGTGCCTTAGTCAGACATGTGCATACGAACCTAAGAACAAAATTAAAAGACCTTGAGAAGATGCTGGTGGAAGCTGGTAAGATTGTGTCATTATCCACAGTGAAACGAGTACTGTATCAACATGGGCTGCAAAGGCCACTCTGCCAGGACGAAGGCATTACTCCAAAAGAAACATAAAAAAAGCCAGATTAATGTTTGCAAATGCACACAGGAACATAGACCTCATGTCCTGTGGTCTGACAAAACTAAAACTGTACTGTTTGGCTATAATGACCATTGTTATGTTTGGAGAAAAAAAGGAAGAAGATTTGAAGCATAAGAACACCATCTTAACTGTGAAAAATGTGGCAATACTGATGCAACATCTCAAGACATCAGCCAGGAACTTAAAGCTTGGGCAGAAATGGGTCTTCCAAATGGACAATGACCTGAAGCATACCGCCAAACTGGTTACAAAATGGCTTAAGGATAACAAAGTCAATGTTTTGTAGTGGCCATCACAAAGTTGAAAAGTCCGGTGCGAGCAAGGCGACCTACAAACATGGATCACCAGTTCTGTCAGGAAAAATGGGCCCAAGTTCCTACCAACTATTGAGAGAAGATTGTGGTAGGAGATCCAAAACGTTTCACCCAAGTCATACAGTGTAATCGCAATGGTTCATGGTACAAAATACTAATGAAATGTATGTAAACTTTTGACTAAAAATGCCTTAAAACATTCTCTCTTTCTCATTATTATGGCATTTGGTAAATATAAATAATTTTGGTTCCTAATTGACCTAGAACTGGAAAGGTTTATTCTGATTTCATGTCAGATAGTGAGAAAAACCTGCAGTTGTGTCTTTTTAGATAGTGTATGTAAACTTCTGGTTTTAACTGTATATACAGTATATTTATTGTGAAAGGGTTATTCCATGTGCTTGCTCTTTCATGATTTGAGGAAGCACAAAAGGAACACTTTCATTAAAAACTCCAACTGGCTTATTAAATCACACATAAACCGCTTCTTCATGAACATAACACATAAGCCTTGCTTTGGCTTCACAGAGTATAACACAGTCTTCCTTCCGTTTTACCTGCGGTCTGCCCACACACGTTTGAATATAACGTCTCCTAAGAGGTATCCCAGTGGAGGTATCTCAGCCGCCACTCACTGACCCCGGTCAGACGAAGCTAACCCTCTCTTCCCTTCAAAGGATTTGTTCGAGAGGTGTCTCAATCTCTATTCAAGGTCAAGGTCAGGACAAACTAATCACATCTCTCTCAGAGGATTCCTTCTGGTAGACAACACAGTCTCCTCATACTGACCATGTGTCAAACAATCCGTCTCCATTTTAATATTTGAGACACACCCATGGGCAGAGGTATGTGGTTGGGTAAAATAACAAGAGAGCCTGTACTCACCAATTATATCCCCACACCGGTGGCTGATGCCATAATTCCTACGTACTTGACCCCTGTAGCCAATGAAAGGCCTGAGGGGTTCAGACTAAGACCGCTGAGCCCTGTGACTTGTTGTGGTGGACACGTGTATTGACAGAATGCCATTAGTGCAGCCAAGTAAACCAAAACCGGCAAAGAGTTCTTCACCACTTTAAGACCAGGCCATTTATCCCATTTGTTTCCCAAGGAATATTTTTATTTTTTGTCCGTACTTGTGGTTTAAAGAGCTTTCGTATTTTTACTCTTAAGATATAAAAATAATGTTTGCATTATTTTTTTATCACGATACGTGGCGCCTAATATTTGTGTCATTGTTGCACTCTCTTTTTTTTACTGATTTTAGGCGATATCAATTGGAAAGTGTTTTTTTTTCATACCCACAAACCATGTATCCGCTTATGGGGATGCCAGTGATCTCTAGAAGATAAATCCCTACCCCAGCAGCTACACAATCGCGTACTGCGTATACAGTACTATATAAGCCATGTTTTAGAATATCAGTACAGGGTAAGAGTGAGACTGCCAGGATGTTTAAAGCCTAAGGGTGGTCCGGAAGCTGAGAGTAGCCATTGCTTTAGCATTTTTTCTTCATAAATCAATAGTCTACATGAAAATAAGAACATTTGTAATATATGTTATTAGAAAAACCCACTTCTTTCTCCTCCTGGACAGACTTTTTATTCTCAATTCACGAGTACAATCTGTCGTCAGACTTTCCCATTACTAAGATAGGAGATGACAGTTGGTGCTCATAAAATTCTATGAAGAAGAACTGTAACTGTGGTTTCAGGAGAACTTGCTTCTAGCTCCTCCCTCCTTCATAGACTGTTATGAGCACCAACTTTCATCTTCTCTCAGTAAGGCCAGTGTCACACTTGAGATTGCCTTGCGCGAGTCTCGCGGTGCATCACCCGGCATAGACTCACACTCTCCTTACAGGAGCGGGTCAGTTGCATGCATGTCTATGCAGCGGAGACGCTCCTCTCCGGAGAGTGTGCATTCGTGGCGGGTGATGCACCGCGAGACTCACGCGAGGCAATCGCAAGTGTGACACCGGCCTAATAGTCTGTCTTCACTCACTACAGATTTTACCCATAAACAGAGTGAGACATCAGTGCAGGAGGAGAAAGAAGCAAATTTTGCTAATAAGATATATTACAAACTTGCCTATTTTTATGTGTACTATTGATTTATGGAATAAAAACAATAAAATCAGTCTTTAAGTAAAAGAGGATATCATAGGTGAAGAGAGTTTATTTTGTTGTTGTTTTATCACAGTGCCGTTCTTTAGCCAAACTTTTTACGATCTTGGAAAAACCCTTTTAATATCTTCTATCTGGCAAAACATCAAAGTGGGCTTATAGCCCACCGACAAGTGTGTGTTATTCTATGCCAACAACACTATCTTCTTTAATTAGAAGTTGCCTAGGCAAAAACAAGCGAGAGTAAAGCTCATTATTATCAACTTTGTTCTAGTTTTTTGGGTTTTATTGATGGAGCCGGCAGGTACTATCTCCATGTCGTTTCCCCTTCTCATTATAAGTAAGGCTAATAAAAATACATCTGCTGAAACATCCAGACATAAAAGAGGAGGGAAAAAAAAAAAATCATATATATAACTACCCAGAGCAAAAACACATAACCAACACTGCAGGTTTATTACAGAAAAATGACTGTAGGATCAAGAGGCAGATTAACCTGTCAGGAAGCGGGAGCGGCCCCCGCCCGTACCGGTCATTCCATTAAAGTTCAAATTGCCGGGAGCCCACGCTTTATAATGTTACAATGTCTCGGCGAAGAGAAATTGTATTATTCAAATCAGACGGAGGGTAATTTGCCAGTGTTTTGGGTAAGCTGGTCGACAAATTGTTCACTTCTGCGGTGCATAATTGATATCCTCCAACAATGACATCAATTCTGCACCAATGGGTCTCCTACGTGGGAATTCTGTATCCATCGCCTGATAAATATGTAAAAGATCCGGATAAAAATGTCACATTATCATTTCGAGATGTTAGCGGAAAAGCCGCCGTTCAATGGGACTAATCAAATCTCATTCTAAGCAGAAGTGGCCGATGTGTCGGGGGAGCTTCAATCAGGAGAAGGATCGTGTTCGCGGAGGACAAACATTTCCTTCCGAGCAGAAACGCGATCTCTAATCGTATATTCACTTATGAAGTAAAGCGCGATAATTGCTGTTGTGAAAGGTAAAATGACTACGTCGCCCATGCAATATTGACAGCGGACGGATCATAAACATACTCAAATATTAAAATATCCATTTACACACTGGATGAGGAGTGTGTCGGTGGAATGTAATTATAGGAACAATAGCTACAGCCCGTGGAGCCTCGGACGATCGGCTCAGCTGAATCTCAGCAATTTAGCTATTATGTCTGCCCCACTTCACCTTTTTTTTGTAAAAGAAGCACCTGCGTGCTTTGTAATCTATAGTCATTCACAAGCAGGGGTGGATTACCGCCCCCTTACCTGGAATTACAGGCCCATTGTGTCACAATAATGCAGGCAAAGAACATCTAAATTCTATTTGTATCGACTCTGCGCCATCATCTAGGTGCTACAAACTGGTTAATGGGAACCACGCTCCTTAAAGAGGACCAACCACCAGGATTTTCATATATAAACTAAAGCAAGTGCTATACTGGCGCCATCATGCTGATTCTATACATGCCTTTAGATGTGAGATCGGATGTATAGTTTCTGAAATATAAGCAAGTAAAGTTTGTGAATTGCACTGTTATTTGATAGATAGGTGAAATGGGATATCTAATAGGTGGGTGGGGTTTTGCTAGTTATTCCCGCCCCTGTCTGCCTGCCTGTCCTTCCTTCCCCCTTGTCCTTCTTCCCTCTGTAATAACAGAAACAGGGGGAAGGAAGAGGTGGGACTAACTAGCAAAACTTGACCCAATTATTAGATTATCTGTAGCTGCTATCAATCACAGTGCATTTCACAAACTTTACTTGCCTGTATTTCAGAAAGTATACATCCGATCTCACAACTAAAGGTATGTATAGACTCAGCATGATAGCGCCAGTATAGCACTGGCTTTAGTTTATATAGGAAAATCCTGGTGGTTGGTCCTTTTTAAAATACACCTGACGGCGTGATGAGCGTCCTTTCTAACAGTGGATTATTGTTTCATAGTTATTCCCTCTAGAAATGTTTGAATAAATTGACAGTGAGACATCATAAGACTTGGCTCCAAGATTATTCGTAGGTCCCATTTCATCAACCATGACGTTGGTCTGAGGCATCTGGACGGGAATGGGACTACCGTCTTTTTCCCTTCCCAGCATCCACGGCTCTTCTTTTGATTAGCCAACCTGGCGCAACATCATATGTGCATCATGCCGCAATGCTGACGTCGCATCGGGCCGGCTAAAGAAGAGCTGCAAATGCGGCCAGGGAAAAAGGCGGTCCCCCATAAAATAAAATCCAGCACGTCCACTTGAAGGGTTAAAACACGGCTTTATTGATAAAAGGAAAAAAAAAATGTAAAACACCTGTAGATTCATGTTAAAAAGAGGTCTCAAATGCAAGCATTAGGTTTACGCGTTTCGGGGATATACCCCTTACTTTTCATGTTAAAAGGCGGCACTCATGATACCCTGCGGTCACAAGAGAGCTCTGTCGTGGCCGATAGATAGGACGAATAAATCCGCACCAACTAATATTTTATTCCCATCTTGCAAAGGTATCATCTGTCTGCAGGAGTAGGTGACAACTTAATCACCGGGATAACTTGCTGAATCGGAAAATGCAGCTCTGCAATGCCTCATTTGAATGGAGAATAAATGGAGTAAAGTTGGAGACCACTGGTGTTTCGGCCTGATGAAGACATTAATCCAGTGCCAAAAAGTCTAGCAAATATTAATAAAACACAATGTTTTCGGACTACACTTTGGATTCTGAACTTTCTTAACCTGGAGTGACCACTTAATTTCTTTACTCTGCTTCCACCTCTTCGTGCCCAGCGGTGTGCAGATTCTTCGAAAGTTTTGGAGAAGGAGCGCAGACGGTGTCAGTGTGATTATGCTCTACCTATATATCAGTGCTGTGCCGATCATTTGCATGACATCATAAAGGAAAGCAAAATATCTACTGCTCTACCTGCCATTGCTATATTTACCCCTGGGTTCACTTAATGATATAGTCCGATTTTTCTACCTTACATAGCTTGCTCATCTCAGTGGAGCTATGTCTAAGCATGCGTGCCACCACTACATTCATTGTCTATTGGACTGCTGGACTGCTACTGCTACACTCAGCTAACTCCTGTAGTTCCATACACAATAATTAAAGTAGAGGAGTGCATACAGATTCACAGCACAATTCAGAGGAAATTTTAGAGCCCAATTCTGTGAATTGATGGAGGTCCCTACATGCTCAACTGTTACCATGTTTCCCCATTTTCGGCTCAAATATGCGCTAGGGCTTATTTTTGGGTGACGTCATATTTTGCATTGGTATCAGTGATTAGGCCACTGATTAATGAAAAAGGAATATTCACTCCTTCCCTTGTCCATATATACATTGCTGTAAGCCTTGGAAGTTTATAGTCAGATGTCAGCTATTTAATGAAATGAATATTCACCTCCTCTTCCTGTCCATAATCTCAGCCACCCCTTTGCCAGCATCAGTGATTGGAATTTGTGTTAAAGAAATAATGAATATTCACCCCGTTCCCCGATGACCCCTCTGCCAGAGTCAGAGAACTGCTAGATCTGCAACAGGGAAAACAGTGATTTTATTAAACAGAAAGCAAAATCAGTGACACATCACTGGAATCAGGATCTCTGCTCCTATGTTATACTGCTCTCAGTTTAGGCGGCAAAAACCTGGTGACAGATTCCCTCCTTCCATCAATGAAATATCAAATATTTTCATTAGATCAATATCTTTTTACGTATAGTTTACATCAAATTAGGTTGAATTTACCTTCATTTTTGTCAACCCTAAGACACAATATACTAATATACCATAATGCCTAGTATTGATGAACTGTGAATGGGGAGGATGACATTAGGGAGGCCATTTCCCACCATGACTTCCTTCATCTTCATCCCCTCCCTTATGGCTTCTCCCGTCTCCCCCCATCCTTTGGTTATGTTCACATCAAATTTGGAGCCTAAGCTGGGTATATATACATGGGAGAAAACAAGATGATACAAAAAATGTGAGCACGCCAAAATTAAGAAATATGAACTAAATGTATAATTTATTAAATACCAAAAGACAATAAGGCAAGAACATATTTAGAAAAGTGACCTAAAATCACATTATTACAATCAGCCAGTCACTTGTATTGAGTGTGAAATGGACTCAAGACACAAAAAGTTGGAGGACCCACTGAGATAACAGGTCGGCCCGCTTACTTACAATAAACACAATCAGTGCAGGAGAAATGGGGGGTGATTGTTTCCAGGAGGACCTACAGGTCTGTGATCAATCTAAGTGGGTCACCTCAATTTTAGGGGGAATTCTTGGTAGCAGGGGTCCACTTCACACCAGATCTAGGTGACTGGTCCAATCTAAGTGTGGTTTTAAAGGGAACTCTTAACCTGCAGATATACAATCTGCACATTAATAGCTTCATAATGTTGTCCGGTCACATTACTAAAAATGCTGCTACTGGAAGAAAATTAACTTTATTCCTCCCAGCAGCTGTTTTCTTTCAGTCATGGAGGAGGCTACAGTAACCGGTCAGTACACACACGGCTATAAGCACGCCACGGGACTTTTACATCTCTCTGCACAGATTCACTGGAGAGTAAGCTGTTAATCAATGTGCCCCGGCGTGGTTACAGCTGCCGCTCACAATGTACAGACTGGTCACTACGGTTGTTCTGGTCACCAGCTCCAGGGAGGAATAAATGTCATTTTCTCCCAGTAGCTGCTCTTTCATAAAGGCGGATTGACAGCATTGTAAAACTGTAGATTAGTCCTGTATCTTCAAGTTAATAGGATTTGGGGACATGACAGGTCTCCATTAAGTGTCTATCAGAAAACGTTTTCGCCTTTAAAGAGAGTGTCATGGTGGCTCAGGCTTAAGGACCCTTCACACATTGCAACATCGGTAACGAGTCACGACATCGCTGTAACGTCACCGGTTTTGTGACGTAATAGCGACCTCCCCAGCGACATTGCAGTGTGTGACACACATCAGCGACCTGGCCCCCGCTGTGAGGTCGCTGATCGCTACAAATCTTTCAGGACCATTTTTTGGTCCTTTGTTTCCCGCTACGCAGCATGCATCAATGTGTTTCACACCGTTACGACGACATCGTTAGCAACTTCCCTTTCAAATAGCTGCTTTAACATGTCCCCAATGACTAGCTAGGTCGTTCTGCAGGTCCGGGATCGCTAGAAAGTCTCTAAACGCTGCTGCGTCGTTGGCCAGGTATGCCTGTTTGACAGCTCACCAGCGACTCACCAGAGACTTTGTAGCGATCCCGGCCAGGTTGGGATCGCTAGAAAGTCTCAGGGTGTAAAGGGGCCTTTACATTGCTGGGTTTTAATCTCACCAAGGACAATATATGCAAGGAGTTTGTATGTTCTCCCCGTGTTTCCTCCGGTTTCCTCCCACACTTCAAAGACAAATGGATAAGGAATTTAGATTGTGAGCTCCAATGGGGTCAGTGTTGCAAATTATTAATTTGTGCTGCTATATAAGTGAATAATTATTATTATTCTTCAGGTTTGGTGCTTGATGGAGACTTATGACTCAAAGTCTGCACAGTGCGCACAATGTCTGGATTCTACGATGCCTGGGCCCAGAATGGGCAGTCATATGACCGCAAGCATGCAATTTGCTTGAAACGTCCAGCCACGCAAAAATTCAATTGTACTGAGTGAAGCTGCGCACATCTAGCAGACATGTAAATGCATGTATGCAAATGCCAGGAACAGCAGAACGGAGTATGAGTAAGCAAATAGGAACCTTATTGCTGTATTGCCGATAGTACAAAGGAACAGACGTGATGAGTAGATAATCAGGAAGCTTGTTGCAAGAGCATTGAGGGTGCAGACAGCCCCTTGAAATAGCAGAGACAAGTATACGGGAAGATACATAATTCAGCAAAGTTGAGAGCGGATTACACACTGGACAAACACATCTTATGCATTAGGACAGGAATAAGATTTATTTCTTCTCATGTCACAGCCCTGCTCCGGCAGCTCACTAATGTATGTGAGTTTATGACACTACTTCAATTGAGACACAGGTCTTTATGGGATGATGATATTAAAGGTGCAAGCCGAGTTAATTTAGTAATGGGCTATGAGGGCAGAGAAAAGCATTATTTTAATGCCTGTTAAATAAAAGGATGTTTTTTATTTATACTGAATACTGTGGCCATTTTTTTTTTTAAGGATACTTTGCCTGGACAAGCCGATGGGCCGGCCAACAACCCAGTTCTATGTGGTGGTGAAAAATAACTGAAGTGGTGAGCTAATGTCCCCCTTTTTTCTTCTTATCGGTCTGCATAATAGTTTAAAAAAATAAAAATAAATAAAAAAATCAGAACTTTATAAAATAAAAAAATATTTTTGTCGCCATTTTCCATTACTTTTGATTGTTTTTTTTTGTCAATAAAGGGCTTTGTTTTGCATGACAAACTGTAGTATTCGGAAATACTGTTTCGGGTACATATGACATATGGATCACACTTTATTGCTTTTCTTTCTTTTTACTGGGAACTGCAATGACTGAACAAACACAAATCTGGTGTTTAGCTTGTTTTTTAGGTTTTCATTGTCCGTAGCATAAATCTAGAATTTGATAGACCGGACTATTACAGAAGTGGTGATACCAATAATGTTTATTATTGTTTATTTATTTTAATAAAACAAAAAAAGGGAAAAGCAGGGATTCTTGAAACTTTATTATTTGCTACCTTTTTTTTTTGTTTTCTTTTAAGTTCAGCTAGGGGACTTATACCTGCGATTGTTTGTTCGCTTATACTACTATGAATATAACAATACAAAGTACTGCACGGAAACAATTACTGAGTAGAAAGAAAGTAAATTCAAGCTCACTGTGACGTATCCTCTGCTGTCCGGAGCGTGGAGAGTTGGCTCTGCTACGGCTTGGAGAAAAGAGGTATCAGATCACAGCTGTGGAGGAGAAGGAGGGATTAATCTCCCCATCTCCTCCATTATCAGCTGATGCGATTATCGCACTGCACTCCGGTATCATCCGAAAACAGTGCAATGTTTCACTCGCACCCATAGCCTTGCATGGGCGTGAATGAATGCAGATCAGATTCTACCAGCAGCATAACTGTTTTCTCGGTCCAATTAGGGCGAGAAAATAATCACAGATGGGAACAGCCCCATAGAGTAACATGAGTCTGGATGGAATCCGTTTTGTTTTTTTTTTATCACATTCCACTTGGTCCGCTTTACTCGCCATGTGCCCTAGCCCAAACAGGAGAAATATCCAGCTCTACTGACATTCAGGTGATTCACAGGACATAAGACTAAAACTTCATGTTGGCGCATTTTAGCATCTACGCGTTTCAGGTGTCGTAGCACCCTTACTCATGAACTTGTTAGCCCACGTGCACCATGGCGGTGATAAAGAAGAGCAGCGAGGGGTGCAAAGGGGTTAAAAAAAAAAATCAACACATTGATGAAACACCATGTATTCAAGAGAAAAACATTTTTTGCTGCATGTGAAGAGATGTTTTGGTGGGATGAGTAAGGGTATGCTGGTCTATCCAGGGGTGTGTCTAATAGATGCAGGGTTTGTTGTCGCGCCCACGTGAAGTGAAGAGGAGGCAAATTGTCTCAAAGGCAAGACCAATAATAATAATAATAATAATAATAAAGTTTATTTATATAGCGCCAACATATTCCGCAGCGCTTTACAATCCAGTAGGGGCTTGTATAGACAAAAAACAAAATAGTACATAATTCAACAGCTACAGTAGGAATGAGGGCCCTGCTCGAAAGCTTACAATCTATAGATGGGGGCCCTGTTGGCAATTTGGTATTGGGGCGCACAAGCTCAAAGTTGCACAACTGGGTGTGTGTAATCAATCCTAGCTCAGTCTAGCTCAGTCACGTTCACACATTTCCTTATCTTTTGCATAGGGTCCTCAGTTTCATAAGAAGAATATTCTGTATATCAGTGAATTAACGAAGGACACAAATTAGGGTAGGAAATGTTGAAGTGAATGTGATGGTGTTGTAAGAGCTGTATATAAACTACTGTGACCTTTCTCAGATTTTACCTGTATCTAATTTTCCATTACAAAGCAACTTGCAGGTTTATCTGCCGTGCCGCTCCTGCATTTAATCACTGCCTTCATGAGACGCATCTTTTGAATATGGATTATCTTAACATTTCCATGTCATTAGCGCTAATTGGAAGCATGTTTACTCCTGTCAAGCTACAAGGGCTGGGGATAAAGCAAAACATATTAAGTGCCCGGGCAGGGAGTGGAATATGGAAATGCAGAAATCTGTTACATTTCGGTAGGCATTTCACACTCCTATGTTTATTTTGTCGGAATCCCAGCTCCAGTCGCATATACCTGTTTTTCAGAGATGTGTCAGACATGTCATATCCGTAGGAGATGTGAGGACGCTTGTAAGAATTCACATTTCAGATCTCTCTAATAACAAGGTAGCATAAAAAAATAAATAAATAAAATCTTGAAATGAAAACCAATCAGTACGTCACAGACAACGGTGGAACGTTTCAGAAGTTACACAAGCGAAATGTGACAATGGAAACAAATGGTAAACACTGCTGTGTGGCCAGAATAAATTGATTATGGGTCTATTACAAGATGGAACGGCAGCCATACATTACCTAGACCAAAAACTACTACTCCAGATGGATAGAGCTAAGCCCCCACTAGGTGGAGGCATCACAGGTGCAGGAGGAGCAAATCACACACACACTTCCAAAATATGGAGGGTGCGATTGTTGGATGGTAAAACTGCACACTGATGGCTTGCATAGAGCCCTGTTCACATGCAGATGCACAGTTACAAACCCGCAGCCTATTAGGTGACACCCATACTATTAGATCAGGTGGGCTGCAAAGCCATACCCCACCTGTGTATCATGCAGGGACAGAAACTCTAATATGCAAGGCCTAACAACAAAAAGGGGCCTGGCTGTATCCTGTACAAAAAAAAAATGAGTTTTTTAGTTGGTGTTATGGCCATATGACGGAAGCCTACAATCCTCGTCACGGGAACCTCATGCTTGTAGGTCCCTACACTATATAGAATATAAAAAAACAACAAAAAAGAAAAATAAATATCATTACTTACAGCAAAGATGGAACTGCAGCTGTACATTACCTAGGCCAAAAACTACTACTTCATCCATATCATGCTGGAGTAGTAGTTTTTGGCCTAGGTAACGTACAGCTGCAGTTCCATCTTTGCTGTAAGTAATAATATTTATTCCTCCTTTTTGTTGCTTTTTTATATTGGGTCTATTACAAGGCACAAAAATCATAATATGACATTATGGTATCCAAGTAAAGCAATACGGACCAGTGTTACTGAGTCACATGAAATACTAAAAGAGAGAAGACCTTTATCGAAGAGCCAGATGCACAATGGGACCAATAGCTGCTACTTATGAGTCTGGGAGTCACATACAGGGGGCCTGAGACTCAACTCTGGCTCCCAAGGCCAACTCATGCGCCATGTATTCTTCAGTGTTCACTGGGGTATGCCACCATTTTTGGCCCAGTTGTCAGACCACTACCCATTTGTTGCGTATCTTTTAGGATAGGTCATCAATGTCTGATTGGCCGGAGTCTGAGACCCGGCACCCCCATCGATAAGCTGTCCTCGGTGCCGATGGCAGCAACTGGAACTGCTCCGTTAGCAATTTGCCCCATCAACTGATAGTGGCTGCAGCCAGGCTCTGCACATCCGCTTCCTATTAATCTGAATTGGAGGGGGATGTCCAGTACCTGGCCGGGGCCGCTATCTGAAGACAGGTCAGCTCTGGAACGGAGCATTTCCAGCTGCCTATTGCAGTCACCAGCACAGAGAACAGCTGATCGGCGGGGTTGTGGGAGGTCGGACCCTAACTGATCAGACATTGATGACATCCTAAGATTAGGCCATCAATGTAAAAGTAGAAGACGTCCACTTTAAACTGGATCTGTAAGCGGAAATTAAAATAAATTTCTATAACTGCAGTCCTGTCAGATCCAGATCTGCTCACACATATACAAAGCCAACGAGTCAGGTTTGCCCCAACTGCATACAGATTTTTACAATATTCAAATATGACAAAGGACAACATCTGTATGGAAACTGCATGTTCCCCTTGTATTTTCTCTGGTTTCCTCCAGCATCCTCCCATACGCAAGACATACTGATAAGGAATTTAAAATGTGAACTCCATTGGGGACAGTGCTGAGAATCTTTGTGGAATATGTTGTGGACAGTGATGACAATATCTCAGCAGCTTTGTGGGAGATGTTGGGGACAGTGGTAACAATATCGGAGAAGCTTTGTAGAATATATTGGGGACAGTGGTGACAATATCTGGAATATGTTGGGGACAGTGGTGACAATATCTGAGCAGCTTTGTGGAATATGTAGGGGATAGTGGTGACAATATCTGGAAAGCTTTGAGGAATATGTTGGGTACAGTGGTGACAATATCTGAGAAGCTTTGTGGGATATGTTGGGGACATTGGTGACAATAGCTGAGAAGCTTTGTGGGATATGTTGGGGACATTGGTGACAATAGCTGAGAAGCTTTGTGGGATATGTTGGGGACAGTGGTAACAATATCTGTAAAGCTTTGAGTGATATGTTGGGTACAGTGGTGACTATCTGGGGGAAGCTTTGTGAAATATGTTTAGGACAGTGGTGGCAATATCTGGGAAGCTTTGTGGGATATGTTGGGGCAGTGGTGACCATATCTGAGAAGCTTTGTGGGATATGTTGGGGACAGAGATGACAATACCTGAGAAGCTTTGTGGGATATGTTGAGACAGGGATGACAATATCTGAGACACTTTGTGGGATATATTGGGGTTAGTAGTGACAATATCTGAGAAGCTTTGTGGGATATGTTGGGGACAGTGGTATCCATATCTGAAAAGCTTTGTGGGATATTTTGGGGACAGTGGTGACAATATATATCGGAGGCACTTTGTGGGATATGTAGGGGACACTAGTGACAATATCTGTAAAGATATAACACCTCAAGCTATAAGCTATAACAGAAATAACAGCTTCACAACACCTCTACTCTTCAGTGATGGCTAAAGTGTCGAGAGCAGAAGGAAAGAGCGGTGCACTGTCCTTAACACTCCCCAACATCAGCCATAAATGTACAGACCAAATCAGAAGTAAGGAGTGGACTTAATTTTTTAAAAAGCAAAAAATGTTCAAAAATTAAATAAAAAAACAACAAAAACCCTAAGCACTGGAAACATTTTTCTTCCCTTAAAAATATAGACATAACAAAATGAACAAACATTTAGTATCGCCATGTGTATAGAAAAGCAGTCTGATGAAGCTGCACTTGGAGGCAGCAGAACGCGTGGGAGGGGTCTTCTCAGCACTTCATCACCCTCTTCGCTGTCATCTAAGTATTGGATTTGTATTTTCTTTTTGTTCTAGTCTTTGGATTTTGTGATTAAAGAATTTATTATTTATTGCCTAAGCGATTTATTATTTGTATTTATATGTTTTTTGTGGTTTAACTAGAATGTATCCAAGGGGGCTGTGGATGAGGCAATAACCCGTATTCTATGGGCAGGATTTATAGGACACCTCCCTTTAACCGTACAGGTAGTTTTTCATTTTGTGCAAATGCTTTTAAATATTTATCTACTGTATGTCCCATTTTATGATTAGCCCAGTTTTCATTATATATACTGTATTTTGGCTATGCAAAGATTTTTTGCACGTGAGGCTTTCTCTCATTCTGTAGCATGTCAAGTTCAGTCTATCAAAATATAAAACTACTTACCGTATTTTTCGGACCATAAGACGCACTTTTTTCCCCCCAAATGTTGGGGGAAAGTTGGGGGTGCGTCTTATGGTCTGACTGTGGCTGCGGGGAATGAGGTGCTGCGGTGGAGCGGGTCATCGGGGGCACGAGCAGGCTGTAGCAGCCTGCAGCAGCCTGCTGTGACCACGTAGGCCCGCTCATTACATATGGGCGCCCATCCTCCCGCCCATCTCTCAGCGCAGAAGCCGGCGCTGACAGGTGGGCGGGAGGACGAGCGGGGACACGCGCATAGTAAAGAGCCGGTCCGCATGATCACCCCTGGCAATTACAGCCTGGAGTGATCATGTGCGGCTGTATTCACTGCCCCCCGCGCATCATCATCAGCGCGGGGTGCAGTGAATCAGTACACTCACCCGTCCCCGTGTGTGGAGCCGTGCCCCTGCAGCACGCAATGTCTTCCTGTCTGTGCCGGTCAGCTGATCTGTGCTGATCAGCTGATCGGCACAGACAGGAAGACATCGCGTACTGCAGGGGAACGGCTCCACACACACAGGTCAGTGGTGCAGAGAGGAAGATGATCGGCTGCAGGGAGTGAGGAAAAGGTGAGTATAAACGTTTGGTTTTTTTTCTCTGTGCCATAGGATACAGGCCATATACAAGGATGGTATATGAGCACGATGGGGGCATATAGCAGGATGGGAGTATATGAGCAGGAGGGATGGGGGGTATATGAACAGGATGGGGGGTATATGAACAGGATGGGGGGTATATGAACAGGATGGGAGTATATGAGCAGGATGGATGGGGGAGTATATGAACAGGATGGGGGTATATGAGCAGGATGGGGGTATATGAACAGGATGGGGGTATATGAGCAGGATGGATGGGGGGTATATGAACAGGATGGGGGTATATGAGCAGGATGGATGGGGGGGTATATGAACAGGATGGGGGTATATGAACAGGATGGGGGTATATGAACAGGATGGGGGTATATGAACAGGATGGGGGTATATGAGCAGGATGGGGGGATATGAGCAGGATGGGGGGATATGAGCAGGATGGGGGTATATGAGCAGGATGGGGGTATATGAGCAGGATGGGGGTATATGAGCAGGATGGGGGTATATGAGCAGGATGGGGGTATATGAGCAGGATGGGGGTATATGAGCAGGATGGGGGTATATGAGCAGGATGGGGGTATATGAACAGGATGGGGGTATATGAACAGGATGGGGGTATATGAACAGGATGGGGGAATATGAGCAGGATGGATGGAGGGTATATGAGCAGGATGGATGGAGGGTATATCAATAGGATGGGGGTATATGAACAGGATAGGGGTATATGAGCAGGATAGGGGTATATGAGCAGGATAGGGGTATATGAGCAGGATAGGGGTATATGAGCAGGATAGGGGTATATGAGCAGGATGGGGGTATATGAGCAGGATGGGGGTATATGAGCAGGATCATATACAAGGCAGGAGGATCATTACCTGATGGGGTACCTTAGTAGAGAATTTGGGGACATTACCCCCCATAACAGTGTCAGCAGCAGATCCTTGCCCCATAACAGTGTGTCATGACCACATTTTTTTGCTTAAAGTTTTATTTTCCTATTTTACTCCTCTAAAACCAGGGTGCGTCTTATAGTCCGGTGCATCTTATAGTCCGAAAAATACGGTATCCCATACAATAAAGGCTCTAAGGGAAAAAAAACTAAACTGCAAAATTGTCATTTTTGGTCACCACAGCAAAAAAAAGTTGCTAACATTCCATGTATCCGAAAATTGCATCACTAAAAAAGTTTGCTCGCTGCACAAAAATAAAACCCAAGCGCTTACAGTATCGAAAAATAAGAGTTAGGGGCCTCAGAAAATGATGACAGATCAATGTATTTTTGTTTTATATTTTACAAAACTTCTGAGTTTTTTCACCAGTAAAATAAAAAGAAATCAAAAAACGAAAAAGACGATGAATGTTGCAAAAATTAAACCCAAAATGTAAAGTTGGAATTGCTTTCTTTTTTCGCAATTTCACCGTACTTAGTATTTACTCCCCCAATTTCCAGTACAATGTATGACTAAGTGAATAACGTCAATCAAAACTAAAAAATACTCTTCCCCGCCCCCTCAAAAAAAACAAAAAACAAGCGTTCATTCGGCTGTGGCGAGAAAACAAAAAGAATTACAGCTCTTGGTAGAAAGGGAGGAAGAAACACAAGTAGGAAAACAAAAATTAACTTTGACAGGTAGGGATTAGTGCAGAAAGCAAAGACGACTACAGACTTAGAAGATATTCTTTTGGAGGAGCATAAAAATAAAAAAAGAATATATAATTCATGCTGCAGGACAAAACACACACAAAGGTAGGTTTAGTCACCTGTACACTGCGGCCATTTACAGCAGAGCAGTCAGCAGGTTGCCAGATGAGAACTGCTGACATATCCCGCTTTCATGCGACGACAATATTTACCATTTCTGCCTTCTAACTCTTGGGCAAAAGGCTTGTGTTATCATTATTGGCCTCACTCTCTTTTCACTTTAGTACAGTAATGCCCGACCGGGTACTCACCCCCTCTCTACGCTCCGATGCACCTCTCGCACAATGGCCTCCAAAACGTTTAAAGGATCTTTGATAGCTCCGGAGTCCAAATCATTCCCACTGAAAAAAATAGGAAAACCAATGACTTGTCAGTTCCTCTTGTGAAATTTCAAGAACTATAAAATTACTGCTATAAGTATACTATCGTTATAAAGAGTTTTGTATTGCACAAAAAAAAATATTTTCAAAAGGGTCTTCATAACACATTTACATGTAGGGTTCAGCCTCGTCCATACTTTGCTGGTCAACCGGTGTCGTCCTTTCATCATTGGGAGTAAAATAGGGCAGAAACAAAACGCAATAGGGTTAAGGGGGTCTCCTCACCTGATGTAGTCATGTATGACACAACTACTGAAGAACATGAGAATAGCTGTAGACCCACGGGTGAAGCCCCCGAACAGGAATTAATGGAGTGATGGGTGGTTCCTCTGTGTTGCCATGAATGACCAGACGGGATGAGTCCAAAATTCTTAGGATGAATGCATGGTTTATTATCTACACATGTCATGACATACTTTCCTCTTCATTAGGTGAAACCATGGTTTTAACCTGATGAAGTGGCAAGTGTGCCACCGAACTGGAATAAAATGGAGTGATGTGTGGTTCCCCTGTGCTGGTAACATGGTTTTAACCTGATGAAGAGGAAAGTGTGCTTTGAAACGCGCAGATAATAAACCATACATTCAAAGGATTTTGGACTCATCCCATCTGGTCATTCACTGTAGCACAAAGGAACCACACATCACTCCATTCATTCCTTTCATCATTGCGGTATCATGATGTGTCGTCCAAAGCTGATAGAAAGCAATATTTTTTGCTCAATGTGCAATCTACGATAACAGAAATTGAGTATCTGCAGCTGGATGCTTGGGTGGGAACGACTTGAGTACCCATGTATAATGGAAGTCAATAGGGAACTCAAGCATTTTTTCAGGAATTCTTCTGGAAAAATTCTCGAGTTCCCCATTGACTTTCATCATACTCAGGTATTCGAGTTGCGCCTATCCAAGCATCCAACTGCTCTTAACGAGTACCGAGCATAGTGGTGCTCACTCATCACTAGTTACGAGTACCGAGCACCCGGGCATGGTAGTGATCGCTCATCAGTAGTTACGAGTACTGAGAATGGTAGTGATCTCTCATCACAAGTTACGAGCACTAAGCACCTGAGCATGGTAGTGCTCACTCATCACTAGTTACGAGTACAGACTACCTGACAATGGTAGTGCTTACTTACCACTAATTACGAGTACCGAGCACCCGAGCATGGTAGTGCCCACTCATCACTTGTCAGTGTAGCCCAAAATGTAACATGGTCCCCATCGAAGACTTGCCGTATACATGCACTGCTAAAGACCGTAATAACATTACTGTCTTCTCCATATTGCTCAGCATATGGTAACATTAGCATTTAGGGTTTATCAGATACGGTCATATTCGGCTATCAGCATTTTTATAAGGGTAAGAATATATAGGTGTCTCATGCTGATTTTAGATGAGGACACTAAAAAAGCGAACACATAATGTTGCACTGTACACAATACATACAGATATAGCAAGTGATAGAGGGCTATTCTCAAGTTTGGATCATATTGCCAAACCAAAGTATAAGGTACAACTTCCTGATCTTTGGGGGTCTGAACGCTGAGACTGGCACCAATTTACAGAACTCTTTCTATTCTTTGATCATGTGCTCCCCGGATCCATCCATTCTTTATGGGCCTGCCGGTGGCAGCCACGCTGTGCACTTTGCCGGTCTGTTCCATTCACACCTGACTCTTCAGAGATCTGGTTTTTGGGAGTTGTCAGGGATCCCAGTGGTGGGATGTTATCCCTTATCACATGAAAAAGGAATAACTTACAAAATTGTTAATAACCCTTTAAGAGAACTGCTGAAGCACATAATGCGGACAGCATAGTCCACTAATTATATTCATATTTTACATAAGAACGTGAATGCTTTTGAAATAGCAGGGAGACGAGTTCAACACCTTAATGATTACTATGTCTGTACGCTCACACAAATATACAGCTCTAAGTGATATACTAGCCCCACCCCATATTATGGTACAGTTGAACCAATCTCTCACATCCGTTTGCGAACTCTTTCGCTCATTTGGTAAAAAGCAGTAAAGTTGATGCCGCCAACCAGGGCTGGGGCCTCTCTCCCCATGGGCCTCATAGTATCTACATTGTCTGAATTTGTAGTATGTAAATATAATTATATATATATATATATATATATATATATATATATAGATCAGCCTGGAAGTGTGAAATGCACTGCAGCAAAAAAGAATGTTATTTCTTTTTTTATTTTTATTCAGAGGGTCATTTATTATTCAACCCCTCAAACCACAAGAATTCTGTTTGGTTCCCCTAAAGTATTAAGAAGTATTTCAGGCACAAAGAACAATGAGCTTCACATGTTTGGATTAATTATCTCTTTTTCCAGCCTTTTCTGACTAATTAAGACCCTCCCCAAACTTGTGAACAGCACTCATACTTGGTCAACATGGGAAAGACAAAGGAGCATTCCAAGGCCATCAGAGACAAGATCGTGGAGGGTCACAAGGCTGGCAAGGGGTAGAAAACCCTTTCCAAGGAGTTGGGCCTACCTGTCTCCACTGTTGGGAGCATCATCCGGAAGTGGAAGGCTTATGGAACTACTGTTAGCCTTCCACAGCCTGGACAGCCTTTGAAAGTTTCCACCCGTGCCGAGGCCAGGCTTGTCTGAAGAGTCAAGGCTAACCCAAGGACAACAAGGAAGGAGCTCCGGGAAGATCTCATGGCAGTGAGGACATTGGTTTCAGTCAATACCATAAGTAACGTACTCCACCGCAATGGTCTCCGTTCCAGACGAGCCCGTAAGGTACCTTTACTTTCAAAGTGTCATGTCAAGGCTCGTCTACAGTTTGCTCATGATCACTTGGAGGACTCTGAGACAGACTGGTTCAAGGTTCTCTGGTCTGATGAGACCAAGATCGAGATCTTTGGTGCCAACCACACACGTGACGTTTGGAGACTGGATGGCACTGCATACGACCCCAAGAATACCATCCCTACAGTCAAGCATGGTGGTGGCAGCATCATGCTGTGGGGCTGTTTCTCAGCCAAGGGGCCTGGCCAAATGGTCCGCATCCATGGGAAGATGGATAGCACGGCCTACCTGGAGATTTTGGCCAAGAACCTCCGCTCCTCCATCAAGGATCTTAAGATGGGTCGTCATTTCATCTTCCAACAAGACAACGACCCAAAGCACACAGCCAAGAAAACCAAGGCCTGGTTCAAGAGGGAAAAAAATCAAGGTGTTGCAGTGGTCTAGTCAGTCTCCTGACCTTAACCCAATTGAAAACTTGTGGAAGGAGCTCAAGATTAAAGTCCACATGAGACAAAGAACCTAGATAACTTGGAGAAGATCTGCATGGAGGAGTGGGCTAAGATAACTCCAGAGACCTGTGCCGGCCTGATCAGGTCTTATAAAAGACGATTATTAGCTGTAATTGCAAACAAGGGTTATTCCACAAAATATTAAACCTAGGGGTTGAATAATAATTGACCCACACTTTTATGTTGAAAATTTATTAAAATTTAACTGAGCAACATAACTCGTTGGTTTGTATGATTTATGCATCTGTTAATAAATCCTGCTCTTGTTTGAAGTTTGCAGGCTCTAACTTATTTGCATCTTATCAAACCTGCTAAATCTGCAGGGGGTTGAATACTACTTGTAGGCACTGTATATATATATATATATATATATATATATATATATATATACACACACACATACACTCATATGTATATATATATATATATTTATAAAATAGAATTTTGTTATTGATGAATGGTAGGAGTCTCCTTCTCCCTCTGGCCGCCGATAGTATATTCTCTTCTTCCGTAAACAGGGCAGAAAGCTAACTCTATTGGCTGTTCTCCAGAGAACAGAGGATCCCTACGCAGGGAGAGTATGGGTGTCCAACAGCGCTCAGCTCCTTAGATGGACACACATTGCTATACACTTTGAACAACAAGTGGTGCTATACTATTTAAGTAAATGTCAGGAGAACTGCATGGAGGAATGGGCCAACATACCACCAACAGAGTGTGCCAACCTTATGAAGACTTAGGGGTACTTTACACGCTGCGACATCGCTGCCGATATATATCGTCGGGGTCATGTCGTTAGTGACGCACATCCGGCGCCTGTAGCGACATCGCAGCGTGTAACACAAATGAGCGACGATCAACGAGCGCAAAAACGTGAAAAATTGTTACTCGTTGACACGTCATTCATTTCCATAATATCGGTGCTGCTTCAGGTACGATGTTGTTTGTCGTTCCTGCGGCAGCACACATCGCTATGTGTGACACCACAGGAACGACGAACATCTCCTTACCTGCGTCCACCGGAAAAGGAGGAAGGAAGGAGGTGGGCGGCATGTTCCGGACGCTCATCTCCTCCCCTCCTTTTCTATTGGGCGGCAGTTCAGTGACGCTGCTGTGACGTCGCTGTGACGCTGAACAAACCGCCCCCTTAGAAAGGAGGCGGATCGCTGGTCACAGCGACGTCGCAGAGCAGGTATGTGCGTGTGAAGCTGCCGTAGCGATAATGTTCGATAAAGCACTACATAATCGCATGTGCGACGGGGGCGGGTGCTATCGCGCTCGACATCGCTAGCAATCGCTAGCGATGTCGCAGCGTGTAAAGCCCGCCTTAGGCTATGTTCACACATCAGTTTTTTTGCATCAGGCACAATCCGGCGTGTGCAACGGATCTGGCGCAGAATATGCAAAAACGGATGCGCTGAATCCTTTATTTTGATGGATCCGGTATACCAAATCTGTCAAAAAATGTATCCGGCGTATCCGTTTTTGCATCCGTTTCATCTGTTTTTCTGCTGGTTCAGTTTTTTACTATAAATTGGAGCATGTTCAGTTTTTTACTATAAATTGGAGCATGCTCAGTTTAAAAAAATTAATTCAGCGGCTGCATCCGTTTTTTGCCGCATTGCGCCGCATATGGCATCCATAGGCTTCCATTGTAAATCACGCCGAATCAGAGACAAAAAACGTTCAATGAGACGTTCTATCCGGCCACCGCATTGAATATTTACGCCGTATCCGTCAAAAGCCGTGTGCAAGGCCATCAGGCACAATCCGGCAATAATACAAATCAATGGGGATAAAACGGATCCTGCACCGGATCAGTTTTATTCATTTTTTCCGGATTGTGCCTGATGGAAAAACACTGATGTGTGAACGTAGCCTTACAGAAAACATTTGACCTCTGCCATTGCAAACAAAGGATATGTAACAAAATATTGAGATGAACATTTGTTATTGACCAAATACTTAATTTCCACCATAATTTTCCCCCAAAAAAATCTTACCATATCAGAGCTGGTGATCTTCTGGATGTGTTTTCTCATTTTGTCTCTCATAGCTGTGGTCTACCTATGATGTCAATTACAGGCCAACCTCATCTTTTTAAGTGAGAGAACTTGCACAATTGGTGGCTGACTAAATACTTTTTTTTTTCCTACTGTATTTGTCCCCTTACAGTCCAATAGCATAATATAACATGTCATGGATCAGATCTATAAAATTTGCAAAACAAAGGGCAGGTGCTGGGTGTTTTACACAGCCAGCACCTGCCTGTAACTGCGCCGATCAAACTAGCTCCGGTTGCTGCTGTTTAAATACTTAAAGAAGTTGTCCAGTTACGAAAACTTATTTTTTTTGTTTCTGATAAATCTTGCTAATATGTGCCCCTCAACACATCTATTATGTTTTTTCAGCAAAATTACCTTTTATTGTGCACTAGCAGCACACGGTCATTGCTGGCTCCAGCTCTGATGGGGTTAATCTCTCCTCTGACTTCCTGTGTTCAGTTCCTACAAGTCCCAGAATTCTTTGTGGCTCTAGGGCGGTGTCTAGCTTATCTAACACACCCATTGTGTCTAATACACCCACTCTGCTCCCACCCAAACCCTCCTCCCTGCCTCTTCCCAGTGGATGCACTGAGATCAATCATAGAGACAGCAGCAGCTCTACACAGCCAGGGGAAGAAAGTGTGTGTGCGCGTATATACAGTGTATGTGTATGTGTGCGCGTATATACAGTGTGTGTGCGTATATACAGTGTGTGCGTATATACAGTGTGTGTGCGTATATAGTGTGTGTGCGTATATACAGTGTGTGTGCGTATATACAGTGTGTGTGCGTATATACAGTGTGTGTGCGCGTATATACAGTGTGTGTGTGTATATACAGTGTGTGTGTGAGTGTGTGTGTGTATGTCATACTCACCTGTCTGCAGGGTCCCGGTGCCATGCCCGCTCCCAGCTCCTGTCCCGGTACCGCTGCTCTGGCTGTGTGCAGTCTCCCCGGGGCACGTACGAAGCTTGCAGGACCTGGCCGTGGATCACCTGATGCAGTCACCTGACTCATCAGCTGATCGATTCTCGTGGTATCGCCGGCTTTTTCGCGCCCGGCCGGCTATCAGCTGATCCTGCCGTCAGGGGACTTCATCAGCTGATTACCAGCAGCTCCTGCAGTGATGGGCCAGGATCAGACTCCGCTGCAGGAGCTACCGGTAATCAGCACAGACGTGAGTATTTATTTATTTTAATTTTTTTTTGCACTGATGCTTCAGCTGATTGTACAATCGGCTTTTATACAATCAGCTGATGTGTCATGTGATTCACGTAGTTTAACCTGACACATCATCTGATCGCTTTGCCTTCCAGCAAAACCGATCAAATGATATTGGATCCGGATTGGACGGCGCGGGACCAAAAACGCAGCAAAAAAGGCACCAAATCGCGGCAAAAACGTGACATGCAGCACCGCAGGTGATAGAGCAGAGCAACTTAGTGACATGTTCTGCTCTGGGACTTGTTGTGCAGGTGACCGGATGATACATGTCACTAACTTGCTCCACTCTGTGACTTCTGCTGCATTGTTCCAACTGTATACACTCTCACCTGAACAAGCCTCAGCGTGGGGCAGTTAGTGACATGTATCATCCGGTCACCTGCACAACAAGTCCCAGAGTGGTGAAAGATAGTGACATGCAGCACACTATGTGTCAGAGCAGAGCATGTCACTGTCTCCACTCTGGGACTTGTTGTGCAGGTGACCGGATGATACATGTCACTAACTGCCCCACTCTGTGATTTCTGCTGCATAGTACCAACTGTATACACTCTCACCTGCACAACAAGTCCCATAGTGGAGACAGTTAGGCTACTTTCACACATCCGGTTTGAGCACTGCGGCTCAATCCGGCTGTGAAAACTATGCAACGGATGCGGCGAAAACACCGCATCCTTTGCATAAGTTTTTACATGCGGCCCGTCCGTTTTTTTCCGGTTGCGTCATGCTACGGAGCATGCGCAGTGGAAAAAACCGCATGCGGCGAGCGGATGCGGTTTTTTCCGCATCGCGCCGCATCCGGCCTCCATAGGTATGCATTGAAAAATGCGCCGCAGCGGCCGGATGCGGCGCGATGCGGTGTTTTTTGCCGGAGCAAAAAACGTTGCAGGGAACGTTCGATCCAGCCGCGGCATCGGCTAAATCTGCCGCATGCGGCCAAAACCGGACCGAACGCAAGCCCCTGCGGCACAATACGGCACTAATGTAAGTCTATGCAAAAAAACCCGCAACCGGCGTTACAAAAGCCGGTTGCGGTTTTTCTGCAGAACGCCGTATTGTGCCGCAGAGCAAAAATCCGGATGTGTGAAAGTAGCCTAAGTGACATGTAGCATCCGGTCACCTGCACAACAAGTGCCAGAGTGGAGAAAGATAGTGACATGCAGCACACTATGTGTCAGAGCAGAGCATGTCACTGTCTCCACTCCGCTGACCTCACAGCCCGTACACGCTGCGATGGATGCAGGGGGACACAGAACAAGTAATCGGCCGACACTGGAGTCATCTGATTACTTGGGATGAATTGAGCAGTAAAATGCTCTGGTGCTCGATGGGCGAAGCCCATGCCGATTTTTTTTAAAAAAAAATCATTAAAAATAAAAAAACAAAAAAATCACATTTTTTGTGGGCTCCCGCTGCATTTTCTATTGCTAAGGGTAACCAAAGCAGCTACTGGCTGCTAGCCCCCGCTGCTTGGTGTTACTTTCACTGGCAATAGAAATGCAGGGAAGCATTTTTTTTTTTTTATAAAGGTTTTTCCCTGAAAACGTTTTTAAGAAAATGACGTGGGCTTCGCCATATTTTTGTATTCTAGCCAGGTACAGCAGGCAGCTACGGGCTGCCCCCAACCCCCAGCTGCCTAGTTGTACCCGGCTGGGAACCAAAAATATAGAGAAGCCCTTTTTTTTTCATGAATTTCATGAAATAATTAAAAAAAAAAAAAAAAATGATGTGGGCTTCACCAAATTTTTGAGTCCAGCCAGGTACAACTAGGCAGCTGGGAATTGGAATCCACAGTGCAGGGTGCCCAAACTTTCTGGGCCCTCCACTGCGAATTGCAGTCCACAGCTGCCCCAGAAAATGGCGCTTTCATAGAAGCGCCATCTTCAGGCGCTGTATCCAACTCTTCCAGTGGCCCTGGTGGCAGGTGGCACGCTGGGTAATAAGGGGTTAATACCAGCTATGTTTTACCAGCTGGTATAAAGCCCGAGATTCTTAATGTCAGGCCAAGTTTAACCTGGCCATTAAGAATCTCCAACAAAGGGTTTAAAAAAAAAAAAGACATCACACAGAGAAAAATACTTTATTAGAAATAAATACACAGACACAGTAGGGACTCCATGTTTATTACTCCCTCTCACCCCTCCACGATGGAGAGATTTCTGTACTGACCATGCCAGGAGAGAGCGAGGAAAAGAGAGCGAGCGGGGGGGGAGAAGAGAGCGAGCGGGGGGGGAAGAGAGCGAGCGGGGGAGAAGAGAGAGGGGGAGAGAAGAGAGAGAGGGGGGAGAGAAGAGAGAGAGGGGGGAGAGAAGAGAGAGAGGGGGGAGAAGAGAGAGAGGGGGGGAGAAGAGAGAGAGGGGGGGGAGAAAGAGAGGGGGGGGGAGAGAGAGAGGGGGGAGAAGAGAGAGAGAGGGGGGGAAGAGAGAGAGGGGGGGAGAAGAGAGAGGGGGGGAGAAGAGAGAGAGGGGGGGATAAGAGAGAGAGGGGGGGAGAAGAGAGAGAGGGGGGGAGAAGAGAGAGAGGGGGGGAGGAGAGAGAGAGAGGGGGGGAGAAGAGAGAGAGGGGGGGAGAAGAGAGAGAGGGGGGGAGAAGAGAGAGAGGGGGGGAGAAGAGAGAGGGGGGATAAGAGAGAGGGGGGGGAAGAGAGAGGGGGGAGAGAGGGAGGGGGGAGAGAGAGGGAGGGGGGAGAGAGGGAGGGGGGGAGAAGAGAGAGAGGAGGGGAGAAGAGAGTGGGGAAAGAAGAGGGGGGGCAGAGGTGCTCTGTCACCAACTGTCTCCACTCTGTGACTTGTGGTGCAGGTGACAGAGTGCAGACAGTTGGTCCCATGCAGCAGGACAGATGGCAGAGCACAGCGGTGACATGCCTGTCAGTGTCTTGCTGCTGGGAGGAGCAGATGATCACACTGCCCGACACCGGCCGCTCTCCTGACATCGCAGCAGAGCGGGCGGGTGGACAGTGTGATCACATACTTACGTGCAGGGGGGGATTCAGCTGAAGACCCCCCCCCTGCACTGCATACTGGCGCCCCGTGTCTCACCATCTGCAGGACGCTTTGCCGGCTCCACACTGACGTCCTCCGGATCCTCCCCTCGATGCTGAGCTGTGACGTGCGGTAGTCACCGCCCACAGCCCTGTCACTCAATCTGAGTGGCGCCGGCATCCTGTGACGTACCCGTCTTGTTTGAGAGCCCGGAAATGCCGGGACGTCAGAGGATGCCGGCGGCCACAGCTCCAGGGGGTCATGTGACAGGCACTGAGCGTGCAGCATAGCGCCGCTCAGTGCCAGAAATGGAAACACAAGCCAATGGAGAAAATACCTAGAATTGTAAGTAGAACTTCGACAGAAAATAAAAAAAATGGGTGAACCACCCCTTTAAATATGCCAGTGTCAATTCTTGACCGTGGCATTTAAAATGATTCCATTCTGGTGGGGGCTAAATTTGGGTTCCCACCGTCACCCTTTCTATTAAGTGATTGCAGAAAGCCATGGCACCTGCTGAAGGATTAGGTCTTCACCATTTTGGCAATCCTGAGAAAATCAGATTCAAGTCCCGTAAGAGGACTTAAAATATAAATTGAAAAGTAACAAAAATAAGTTTTAAAACATTCTAAAAATATTCGAAGGATATTAAAAGGAACCTTTTATTCTGAATCAAAAAAGAAAAGACAATAAGGATATTCAATATTGCCTTATCATCTAAAAAACTCAAAACTATCAAAATAGAACATTGTTTAAGGTAGAAGACAAAAAAATAGAATGTTGTGGCGTTTATAAAACCAGTGTCTTCGGCGTATAAGGCCGATGCCCTGTCATTCTCCACCCCCAGCTGTATATAGATATATGCCTAATAGATACATCTATCCAGAGAAGACGTATTCTAATGTGTTCCCTCTCGGCAAGGCCAGACGCTCCATGACTGCGGCTTCGGCGGCTGAGACTGACACACACTGAAGTGTTTGCGTTAATGGCTGTCATCAATATTCTGAAGTGAAAATTTCCTGGTACTATATATTTCTGCTGCGGAAATCAGCCCGGGGAATGTTACAAAACAGAGAATGTTTCAAGGGCTAATTTCCATGTGAAAGAGTGATGAATAATTTAGCTACAATGTAACAGCTTCCAATGCATAATGAAGAAGAAATCTGGATCCGGCGTTTCCTGTGTGTACAGCGCCGTGTAGGTCGCATTGTCTATCCATGTTAGGGGCCACAGTCACAGTATGGGGGGAGCTTTATTACCATCGAATAATCCAGATGTTATGAGAAATCGATAAATCAGCATCGAGGTTCATCCACGGACACGTTCTGACCTTCTGTTGAACCTTCACCTATGCGTCTACCCGAGTAGCAATACATTAATACCTACACATTGGATAGATGGACTCATAATTGGGGCGTAGGATGAGTTCAACAGGACAGTGATTAGTGCATCCCACATTATGTTTAAAAAAGCAAATGCTGCAAAACATCAAAAATGTCTAATTCAAAAGAGTAAAGTCAGGCGGATTACCGTCCTCGCAACCCTCACCGCTGCGGTCAATGGCACTCACATTTTACTATACAAATTGCTTATATTAATAAACAAATTGTTCAGACTTAATGAGACTGGTGTACTTATTATGAAAATCTATGTCAGAATGGCTGTATATCCTAGTGAACATTTAGGCCTAATCTTCACCCATCTAAACCAATTTGACAGATCTCTCAGTGTGCCTCCTCCCTGCTGCTTTCCTAGACTGACTAACCATTCCTCAATATAAAATGTAAAAAATGGCGTGCACAAATATATTAAATGACGTGCATGCAACACTATATTATGTTTTTTGTACAAACTGTAAATTTGTTTGTTTTTCTTGAGAGCGACTGTATGATTAAAACCAAATTGGGTCGAAACGTCACAGTTAAGTCGCAGTTTGCCAGTTGAAATTGTACATATTGTGTGTTATAAATTCATTAAATAACACTTTTGCATTCCAGGAAGAAGCGCTACAAGTGTGAAATTAATTGTAACCGTTGTAATTCTATAATTGCACACTTGTGTTAGCATTTTGTATTCTTAATCTATACATAAACATTTTTTTGACATTTTTTCCCATTATCTCCTTGGTGGGTGTTGTTATTCATTCTATACAGGGGGCTTATTGCATGATTCTGTGACTTGGTGTTCCCAACATAAATTAATTATATATGTTTACCCATTGAGGGGTCCATTTGCTGGAGACATCCTGTATATTTTAACAATGTTTTATATTTAATAAAACTTGTTTTTACATGCAATTGCATAGTTTGTTGGTGATTTATATTTAAGGGAGTTTATTCCCAAATATTGGTTTTGATTTTGGTGTTGATTGCACAGTACAGGTTACAGCTGGGTGGACAGAGACTGAATACACTTGGACACCCGAGCTTGGACACTGTATAGATGGACTAAAAAAAATATCTTCTTACCATAAAGAGTATACATCCTGACATAGATTTTCATAGTAAGTATACCAGCTTCATGAGTCTGAGATTTATTTAAAAATTTATGCATTTTATGTTACGAGATTTGGTTAACTAATCTGCTTTAGACAGTTGCTATAGCTAAATTCTGTTAAAGCCTTTAAAACTGTGACACTGTTGCAATTCACACTATGACATGAATGGAAAATTACCTGGAAAAATGAAATAGCAACAGACCATGGCAAAACAAAACCCCTAATATTTGGGCATAAGTTGTGTTGTGGTCCTAACTTTAGCGATGTGAACACTACAGATGAGCAATGTTCGAGGTTCGCCAATTTCATGTTCGAGTGATTTTTTTTTTTGTGGGGTGGGGGGTGTTCGAACGACGAACTCGAACGATTTGCTTAAAGTTCGGTAGTTCGAGTTACGTTCGAGAATGGTTCGATCACCAAAAAGCGTAGCTAGTTACTAGCTGGCTTCTCACTGTAATAGTGTGAGTCACTGTAAATCATGATATTATCAAAATTCAGCGTACAGTGTGCGGGGGGGACGGGGTTCAGATCAGTGCTGCTGCTGAGTGATGAAAGAATTGAGATCGCCATTTTTTTTCCTAACCGCACGTACAGTGGGGCGGGCCAGGCTGTCAGCAAATCACAGACACACACAAAGCAAAGTGGATTTTTGCCAGACAAGCAAGGGCATGTGTTATAGGCTGTGCATGTCACATGTTCTTGCCTTATAAGACACGGCCATTTTCCCCATCGCCGCCATTATCTCTCTGCTGCGGGTGGGTGACAGTCACCGCTCACGCTGCTGCTGTGTGCGCTATAAACATACAGTGCAATCTACACAGCGCTTTAGGGATTAGGGATTACCTGTAATTTCAGCCCTTTAAAGGGCTGCATTACAGCCGTTCATAGCCATTGTTGCTAGGCAGGTCCATGCCAACGCTGTGCAGGGGTTTATATAACAGCGTCTGGCTACATCAGCTCAGGCAATTCCTTGGGGCATTGTTTCATTGGGAGGGATAGAAAGTGAGGCTTCCTTTGCTGACCAGGAAGCTACAGCACCTGTGCATTCTACACACCTGTCCATTTTTGCTATGCAATTTTAATTGCAAACAGTGCTGACACTTTTAGGGCCATAGTTTCATTGTCAGGGATAGTCCGTGTTGGTTCCTCAGCTGTCAATAAAGCTAGACCACCTCTGCATTGTACACCGCCTGTCCATTTTTGCTACGCAATTTTAATTGCCACAAGTGCTGCCATTTTTAGGGGCATACTTTCATTGTCTGGGATACTACGTTAGGGTTCCTCTGCTGACAATTTATCTATACCACCTCTGCATTGTACACCACATCTCCAATTTTGCTACGCTATTTTAAATTGCAAAAAGTGCTGCCAGTTTTAGGGCTATAGTTTCATTGTCAGGGATAGTCAGCGTTGGTTCTTCAGCTGCCAATAAAGCTAGACCACCTCTGCATTGTACACCACCTCTCCATTTTTGCTACGACATTTTAAGTGTCCAATCTGGTCACAAACAAAATGAGTGGCAAAAGGACAGATGCTGGTGGAAAGGGGAACAGGCGTGTTGGAAAGGTAAAAAAAAGTTTGTGTCCGTGGGGAAGGTAGTAAAGCTACAGTAACATCTGCTGAAGAAAAGCCATCTTCCAGCAAAAGTAATATGTCTACTACTTTCCGTGGACAATCTGTGATCCCTTTTTTACGGAGCCGAACAACTCTAACAAAGGTAGATGATGCACAAAAAAAGAACATGCTTGAATGGATCTCAAGTGCTCCAACAAGTGGCCTCTCCTCCACCTCAACTTCAACATCCAAAAAACAACAGTCCTCTGAGTTATCACCCCAATCGCACTTGCTTTCTACCAGCTCTCAAGTCTCCACCCGCCCTGCAGAGTATGGTGTAACAGAGATGGGTGAGTCTGCAGAGCTGTTCAGTCACACTATAGCCTGGGAATCAGAGGTCTGCTCCCAAGCTACAGTGAGTACAGACCAGGAAGTGATCTGCAGAGATGCCCAGAAGCTTTGTGAGTCAGATTCAGGCCCTGATGACCAAGTTTCTGAGCATAATGTAGACCCTTATTCCCAAACTGTAACACCTCTTGGTGGAGACAATGAGGAACATACTGACGACAATGAGACTCAGATACCTGATTGGAATGACAACTTAACTATTCAGTCAGGGCAGGAAGAGGTTAGGTCTGAGGGCGAGGGGAGTGCAAACACACAGGTTGATGATGAGGTTGTAGATCCCACTTACTGTCAACCCACAGTCAGGCACTCTAGGAGGTCACCAGAGGTGGTGGAGGAGGAGACTGACGACGAGGTTAGCTTACGCCTTCCTGGACAAAGACAGAGTACTGGAAGCACGTCAACAACTGCATCCTCATCCACAACTCTGCCTCTGAGCACAAGTCGGGGTGGCTCTGCAGGTCGCATGGGCTCTAATAGTTGCCTAGCCTGGTCCTTTTTTGACATCGCAAAGGATTACCCAACTCATGTGATCTGTAAGATTTGTCGCCAATCTGTAAGTAGAGGCTAAAAACTCACTAGTTTAACTACTTCGTCCATGAACCGTCACATGAATAACAAGCATAAGTCCCAGTGGGAAGCTCACTGTGCTACAATGCGGCCTAGCGGAGCGGGCCAACCACCGTCTGCCCCTTCAAGTGCATCCGCGCGCTCTTCATCATCTATGACTGTGGGGACAGCTGTCACACATGCTTTTCGACGCAGACCTTCCACCTCTTTAACCGCAAAAGGCAGTTTGATTGGCAGGTCGTCAGTTGTTTTGGAAGGGGAAACAGGTGCTACTGTAGAGCTCTCTCAGACGTCGAGAGCACCAACTTTGGATGAAGGCAACATCATGTCTCCGCCTGCACTTTCCTCACAGACCAGTAGTTTTCCAAAGACACCCTACTAAACGCCGTCTCCGCAGAGCAGCCAGATCTCGGTCCTTCAGGTGTGGACAATTAAAAGACCATTTCCTCCTAGCCATAACAAAGCTAAGAGGTTGACTTTCACCCTTTGCAAGCTGTTGGCTACAGAAATGTTGCCTTTCCGCCTGGTGGACACAGAGGATTTTCGAGACCTCATGTCCGTCGCTGTGCCCCAGTACCAGATGCCCAGTCGCCACTACTTCTCCAGGAAAGGTGTGCCTGCGCTACACCAGCATGTCGCATACAACATCACCGCTTCCTTGAAAAACCCTGTGTGTGTGACAGGTGCATTTCACCACCGATACTTGGACCAGTAAGCATGGACAGGGGCGTTACATGTCGCTGACTGGGCACTGCGTAACTATGGTGAGAGATGGAGAAGGGTCTGTTGTACAAGTCTTGCCGTCCCCACGAGTTGTGCGTCAATGCTCTGTATGTCGAAGTTCCTCCACTGCTTCTGCCTCCTCAACCTCGTCTGGGTCCTCCACCTCTGCCCAAAGCCTGTCTGGTCAGGCCATCCGCATTGTAACTGCGCACAAGGAATCCTGCACACCTCCTTACTATCCTGGTAGCAGAGCTCAACGGCATCAGGCGGTCTTTACGTTGAAATGTCTGGGAAATAAGAGTCACACAGCTGAGGAGTTGTGGTCAGCTCTGGAGAGTGAGTTTAGAACCGTAAATGGTTGTCTCCACTCAACCTGCAGCCAGATAAGGCCATGTGTGATAATGCTGCAAACCTGGGTGCGGCCCTACGCCGGGCCAAGGTGAAACACGTGCCTCGTATGGCTCACGTGTTGAACCTTGTTGTCCAGTAATTTTTAACCCACTATCCCGGCCTAGATGGGCTTCTGCACAGGGCAGGTCACTCTCTGCTCACTTCCGCCGTTCAACCGGCGCAGCTGACCGACTTGCATCGCTCCAGAAGTCTTTCGGCCTGCCGGTTCACTGCCTGAAATGTGATGTGGTGACACGCTGGAATTCGACTCTCCACATGTTGCAGCGACTGTGGCAGCACCGCCGAGCCCTGGTGCAATACGTTATGACATATAGCCTGGGCCAACAAGATGCAGAGGTTGGGCAGCTCACGCTGATGGAGTGGTCTCAGATCAAGGACCTATGCACCCTTCTGCACAGTTTCGACATGGTGACGAATATGTTTAGCGCTGACAATGCCATTATCAGCTTGACAATTCCAGTCATTTACATGCTGGAGCACAAGAGAAATGGGAGGAAGTACAGGAGGATTCATATGCAGAAGGGATACCAAAATCTACAAGGTCCAGACATTCAGCATCACCAAGGCGGCAGGCATGGGATGGTGGGGGAGAGGGATTAACAAGGGCGCATGGTAGCAGCCAAACTGTTGAGGAAGGTAAGGGAGCCCAGGAAGAAATGGAGGATGAACTGTCGAAGGACATGGAAGACTCAGCAGATGAGGGAGACCTTGGTCAAATTTCGGTTGTTCGAGGTTGGTGGGAGATCTCAGAGGAAGGAAGTATGGTTATCACCTCGCCGCCACAAACACAGCAAGGGCTTGGTCCGCATGGATGTGCAAGACACATGAGCGCCTTCTTGCTGCACTACCTACAATATGACCCTCGGATTGTCCGAATTAGAAGTAACGATGACTACTGGGTTGCCACACTCTTAGATCCCCGGTACAAGTCCAAATTTGGCGAAATAATTCCAGCCATAGAAAGGGACGCATGTATGCAGGAGTATCAGCAGAAGCTGTTATGCAATCTTAGCTCGCCTTTTCCACCAAACACCAGTGGTGCACGGAGTGAATCTCCCGGTTGTAACTTGCCAAACATGGGACTATCTCATCATCATCAGTCAAACCGTACCAGCAACACCGTATCAGGTGGTAACAGCAATTTTATGGAATTGTTTCATAATTTTTTTTAGACCATCCTTTGCAAGGCCAGAAGAGACAAGAAGTCTGACACATAGTCAACGGCTGGAGAGGATGATACAGGAGTATCTCCAAATGAACATCGATGCTATGACTGTGTAACTGGAGCCTTGCTCATTTTGGGCTTCCAATCTTGAAAAATGGCTTGAGTTCGTCACTTACGCGTTGGAGATCTTGTCGTGTCCCGCAGCCAGCGTTGTCTCGGAATGTGTCTAAAGTGCTGCTGGGTGTGTGCTGACAGATAAGCCCACACGTCTGTCCAGTGATAATGTAGACAGACTAACGTTCATCAAGATGAACAAGTCATGGATTTGCAAGGACTTTGCTACCCCGGTGTCATCCTGGGGAGAGTAAAGGCTGGTGTATTTTTGAATGTGCTTGATGCAAATCAACATGTTAAGTTTGCAACTGGGGCACAAGTGATGCCACTGAACTGGTGTGTGGCCCAATTTTTGGAAAAAAGGGAGATTCTGCTTGCAGTCCCCTTGCTGTGTTATACATGATTTTAAAAGGGCATGCCATGCCTATATCTGTGTCTCGTCGTCTTTTTACTCGTCCAGCTCTTTTGTTTTCGCATGAGTATATGTCCTTGTCACTTTTCCATGTGTTTGTGGTGTCTTGTGAGTTGTTTGTCACCTTTTGTTCACCTTAGAAGGTGTTTTCTATGTGTTTGTATGTGTTTGCCTGCCATTGTTTTCAATGGGGTTCGAATTGGTTCGTCGAATGTTCGACAAACTTGTCCTTCGTTCGACGAACTGAACTCGAACTCTAGGGGGGTGGCTCAACTCTAGCGAACACAAGTCACTATAAATCAATGACCAGAAGGTGTCAAGTCAAGTGAAGCAATTACAGTCATGGTTTCCCAATAGTCACAATACAATCCATTTATTCAAGAAATTCCTTAATATCTGAACAAGCTGCTTTGTAAGGCCAAGAGATGGGCGAAGAAAAAGGGAATTAAAACTTCAGCATGCAGCACTTTTATCCATAAAAAACAAAAAAAAAAAACAACAACTGTCACCAAATAAAAAATGGATGTACTACTCTGCATCATGAAAAACGGGTCTAAGTGGTGCATATTGCAGAAGAGAGAACCCCATTATTAATGGATCTATCTGGGTTTTTTTTTGTTTTCTTTTTTTTGGGGGGGGGGAAGGGGGGTGAACTTTAGCATACAGCTCTTTTTTCCATACAAGAACAAAAAACAAAAAAAACAAACAAAAATAAACTGGCACCAAATGAAAGCCGGACTGACTACTCTGCAGTGTGAAAAACGGGCCTAAATGATGCGTATAGCAGAAGAGAGGGCCCTATTATTAATGGATCCATGTGGTTTCTCTCTTTTTTTGGGAGGGGGGAGGGGAAGAAAAACTTTAGCATGAAGTTCTTTTTTCCATTCAAAATCCCCCTCCCCCCCCCCCAAAAAAAAACCAAAACAAAAACCTGGCACCAAACTAAAATCGAGCAGACTACTCAGCATCGTTAACACATGGATCTAAATGATACATATAGCAGAAGAGGGGCCCCGTTATTATTGGATCCATCTGGTTTTTGTTTCGGGTGCGGAGAAACGAAAACAAATTTCAGCATGAAGCTTTTTTCCCCCCATTCTAATAAAAATAAAAACCGAGCACCAAACAAACAAAAACCGGACGGACTACTCTTCACTATTAACAAATGGATCTAAGTGATACATATAGCAAAAAGGGTCCCTTTATTATTGGATCCATCTGGTTTCTGGAGGTTTTTTTTGGGGGGGGGGGAAGGGAAGAAAATTTTCAGCATATAGTTTTTTTTTTCATTCTAATAAAAAGAAACAAACAACATCTGGCGTCAAATAAAAACCGGACGGATTACTCTGCGTCGTTAACAAAAGGATCTGTCAATTTTTAGAAAAAGAGACCTAATGCATCAACTTAATAGAAGGGTCCTCCAATAATAAGTTCATTAAAGAATGTCCCCCCTTTTGGGACCTCCAGTGATCACCTGTAATCTTTGGGCAGATCAGGGTTGCTTTGCTCTCCAGCGCCACCACAGGAGACATTAAGAATTACACTGCACCCATGTGTTATCAGTGCAGTCCTGGAGAGGATGGGTCCTCTAGGGCAAGAGATGCTCTAATCACTTTCCATTCTGGGCAAGGGATGAGGTTCCTTAACAAACGACCCCTTCTCTATTAACTAAGACTCACCATATACAGTGTATGAAAATGGGGTTGTAAATTGGACAAACCCTTTAAACTCAACTACGACAGATATTTGCACAGCAGAAACAAAGCTCAGATGGAAGCCGACCCAGCGTAATGAAATTGATGAGAAACTGTTAGATTTTCAGTTTGTTTACTGAAAAATGACATGTGGGATCAGAACGAGCTAAACGAAGTACATGGCAGCCTCAAAGGAAGAATGGATTTCATCCTTCATCCTTATTAAAAAAAAAATGTTTATTTATTTGCCGGTGGCAGGACATGCTGAATCTGCTAGACAAGCTTAGAGGAATATCAGAAAGAATATATTAAAGTGTCAGTGCAGCTGAGGATATAAGTCAGAACACACCAGAGTGATTGCTTTCTTCAGTCCTTTCCTTTATTAATTGGGCAGTCTATGACTGATAATAGATAGCAGAATTCTAAACTTAACATGTATTCACATAAAATGACCTTTCTGTCAACGTTTTGATCTTTCCTTGTTACTCATTGTATCATTAATATTCATTTTTTTTTGTTTTTCACCAGTTTGCCCCCTCCAGGATTTAGATCTAATTCTCAGTCTTCCCTGAGCTAGTGGGTGGAGACCAGCTGCTATGATGTCTTCCATACAAGGCACACACAGATATAAGGGATTCCTGCTCCTCCCCTGTCTCTCTGTAGTGCACCCAAGGATGCAACAGCATTCTGGGGGCATCAAACAGAGGTACCGAGACGTGTAGATGTGTATCTGTGATTTCAGCACTAGGGTGTGATTGCAAAGTTACTGCTGCTGCTTCTGAGTATGTTACAGATAAACAGGGAAGTACAAAGATATTCATGTCTGGTGTGTACTGTATACAGAAGACATCATAGCATCCAGTCTCTCCCAATAGCTGCACGAAAACTGTAAATTAAATATGGAGACTTCACGGGGGAAAACTTTAAAGAAAAATAAACAAAAAAACATCAGGATACAAGTGACAATGTCCAAAAAGAAAGATTAAAATGTGTGTCTATGTGTCTGTCTGTGTCTGTGCGTCTGTCTGTGTCTGTGCGTCTGTCTGTGTCTGTGCGTCTGTCTGTGTCTGTGCGTCTGTCTGTGTCTGTGCGTGCGTCTGTCTGTGTCTGTGCGTGCGTCTGTCTGTGTCTGTGCGTGCGTCTGTCTGTGTCTGTGCGTGCGTCTGTCTGTGTCTGTGCGTGCGTCTGTCTGTGTCTGTGCGTGCGTCTGTCTGTGTCTGTGCGTGCGTCTGTCTGTCTGTGCGTGCGTCTGTCTGTCTGTGCGTCTGTCTGTGCGTGCGTCTGTCTGTGCGTGCGTCTGTCTGTGCGTGCGTCTGTCTGTGTCTGTGCGTGCGTCTGTGCGTGCGTCTGTGCGTGCGTCTGTGCGTGCGTCTGTGCGTGCGTCTGTGCCTGCGTCTGTGCCTGCGTCTGTGCCTGCGTCTGTGCCTGCGTCTGTGCCTGCGTCTGTGCCTGCGTCTGTGCCTGCGTCTGTGCCTGTCTGTGCGTGCGTCTGTGCCTGTCTGTGCGTGCGTCTGTGCCTGTCTGTGCGTGTGTCTGTGCGTGTGTCTGTGCCTGTCTGTGCGTGTGTCTGTGCCTGTCTGTGCGTGTGTCTGTGCCTGTCTGTGCGTGTGTCTGTGCCTGTCTGTGCGTGTGTCTGTGCCTGTCTGTGCGTGTGTCTGTGCCTGTCTGTGCGTGTGTCTGTGCCTGTCTGTGCGTGTGTCTGTGCCTGTCTGTGCGTGTGTCTGTGCCTGTCTGTGCGTGTGTCTGTGCCTGTCTGTGCGTGTGTCTGTGCCTGTCTGTGCGTGTGTCTGTGCCTGTCTGTGCGTGTGTCTGTGCCTGTCTGTGCGTGTGTCTGTGCCTGTCTGTGCGTGTGTCTGTGCCTGTCTGTGCGTGTGTCTGTGCCTGTCTGTGCGTGTGTCTGTGCCTGTCTGTGCGTGTGTCTGTGCCTGTCTGTGCGTGTGTCTGTGCCTGTCTGTGCGTGTGTCTGTGCCTGTCTGTGCGTGTGTCTGTGCCTGTCTGTGCGTGTGTCTGTGCCTGTCTGTGCGTGTGTCTGTGCCTGTCTGTGCGTGTGTCTGTGCCTGTCTGTGCGTGTGTCTGTGCCTGTCTGTGCGTGTGTCTGTGCCTGTCTGTGCGTGTGTCTGTGCCTGTCTGTGCGTGTGTCTGTGCCTGTCTGTGCGTGTGCCTGCGTCTGTGCGTGTGCCTGCGTCTGTGCGTGTGCCTGCGTCTGTGCGTGTGCCTGCGTCTGTGCGTGTGCCTGCGTCTGTGCGTGTGCCTGCGTCTGTGCGTGTGTCTGCGTCTGTGCGTGTGCCTGCGTCTGTGCCTGCGTCTGTGCGTGTGCCTGCGTCTGTGCGTGTGCCTGCGTCTGTGCCTGCGTCTGTGCGTGTGCCTGCGTCTGTGCGTGTGCCTGCGTCTGTGCCTGCGTCTGTGCGTGTGCCTGCGTCTGTGCGTGTGCCTGCGTCTGTGCCTGCGTCTGTGCGTGTGCCTGCGTCTGTGCGTGTGCCTGCGTCTGTGCGTGTGCCTGCGTCTGTGCGTGTGCCTGCGTCTGTGCGTGTGCCTGCGTCTGTGCGTGTGCCTGCGTCTGTGCGCGCCTGCGCCTGTCTGTGCCTGTGTGTGTCTGTCTGTGTGAGTTAATAAGTGATCCCTAATATTTATAGAAAATAAAAGAACAATATATATTTTACTCAAAAATATACCTATAAAAAGAAAAATCAGAATAACTGACAATTTTGCAGTGGCCTTTTAATTTTTGCCAGAGCTGTGATTTTTCTCTTTATAGGTATATTTTTGAGTAAAATGTAAATTGTTCTTTTATTCTTTAAACTCCTGACAACGTCTCCGAATTTGCAAGCAAAAATTGTTGTAATTATTTTCTGAAAATGAGAAATGGTACAAATAACAAAACAATGCACAGAGCTTTTACACCTCGAATAATGCAAAGAAAACAAGTTCATTATCATTTAGAAACAACAATACTAATATTTTACCTCAGGAAGAGTTCAGAAATCAATATTTTGTGGAATAAGCATGATTTTTAATCCTAGCTTTAATGCGTCTTGGCTGCTTTCCACCAGTCTGTCACACTGCTTTTGGGTGATCTTACGCCACTCCTGGTGCACAAATGTAAGCAATTCTTTGTTTGATGGCTTGTGACTATGTATCTTTCTCTTGATTACATTCCAGAGGTTTTCAATGAGGTTCAGGTTTGGGGATTGGGCTGGCCATGACAGGGCTTTGATGTGGTGGTCCGTCATCCACACATTGATTGACCTAGCTGTGTGGCATGGTGCATTGTCCTGCTAGAAAAACCAGTCCTGAAAGTTGGGGGAACATTGCCAGAGCAGAAGGAAGCAACAGGTTTTCCAGGATCACTTTGTATGTGGCTTGATTCATACGTCCTTCGCAAAGATGTTTGTTGAATTCTGTTTACCTAATTTTCAGCTTTCACCAACACCTGGTCATCTAATGGTTAGATGGAGACCTGGAGAGGCGTACAAGTCACAGTGTTTTGCACCCACTGTGAAATTTGGTGGAAGATCAGTTATGATCTGGGGATGCTTCAGCAAGTCAAGATTTGGGCAGGTTAATCTTTGCAAAGGATGTATGAATCAAGCCGCTACACACTGTCATTAATGTCTAAACCGTTGGTAACACGAGTGAGTACACCTCTAAGAGAAAATAGAAAAATTGTGCTCAACGTATCAATATTTTGTGTGGCCGCCATTATTTTGAAGAACTGCCTGAACTCTCTCAAGCATGGAGTTCATTAGAACTTCACAGGAGCAACTAGATCCTCTTCCATCCTCCAAGATGACGTTAGAGACGATGTTGGAGACCTTCCTCTCCTCCACCTTCTGTTTGAGGATGTCCCAGAGATGCTCAATAGAATTTCGGTCTGTAGACATGAATCACACATTCTTGATATCAGCTGAACCAAATAGGTTTATCTTGGTCTCATCAGGCACCAGGACATGGTCCCAATAATCAATGACCTAGTCTGCTTGTCTCCAGGAAACAGTTTGCAGGCTTTTTTGTACATCATCTTTAGAAAATACTTCCTTCTTGGATGACAGCCATGCAGACCAATTTGATGCAGTGTGCAGCATATGGTCTGAGCACTGACAGGCTGACCTCCAACCCCTGTAACCTCTGCAGCAATACTGGCATCACTCATTTGTCTATTTTGAAAGACAACCTATGGATATGATGCTAAGCACGTGCCCCCAAGCTTCTTTGGTCGACCATCGTCAGACCTGTGCTGAGTGGAATCTGTCTTGTGAAACCACTGTATGGTCTTGGCCACCATGCTGCAGCCCAGTTTCAGGGTGCTGGTATCTTCCCATACCCTAGGCCATATTATGTAGAGCAACAATTCTATTTTTCAGATCCTCAGAGAATTCTTTAACATGAGCTGCCATATTGAACTTCCAGTGACCAGTATGAGAGAGTGTGTGAGAGATAATACCAAATGTAAAACATCAGCTCCCCATTCGCACCTGAGACTTTGTAACACTAATGAATCACATGACACAGAGGATGACACCGGGGAGGAAAAATAACCAATTGGGCACAATTTGTTCATTATCACTTAGGGGGTGTATTCACTTTTGTTGCCAGCAGTTTAGACATTAATGGTTGTTTGCTGAGAGGGAACACCAAATTTACATTGATATACAAGCCGTACACTGACTACTGTACATTGTATCACAGGGTCAGATCTTCAGTGCTGTCGCATGAAAAGACATAATAAAACATTAACAAAAATCTGAGGGGTGTACTCACTTTTGTGAGATACTGTATGTGTATGGCCAAGTAATGGTTGTGATGTACATTGCAACCAATCAACGCTTTTACTAACAAGTCAGAATATTGTTTTAAAAATCTTGAGAAATTATAGTCCTCAGTCAAAAATCAAGAAAAGTTAAGGGTGGCTACATCGGTATAAAAAGAAACCATCCATGAGTGAATTATTACCAGTACAGGATATAAATGTTTACATGTGCTTTTGCTGCACATTTTTCTCCTGGGTTATATCCAGTTATGTCCTTTGTGCCTAATAAATAGATTTTAATGGACAAAAGATATTTTGGTGAGTGCCATGCATAGAATTCCACTTTCACAGACTACTGTGGATCTTAGTTTTTTGCATGGAGCACCCAATGCTATGTGCGCTTACCTGGTGAGCTTGCTGGTATACGCTGTTCCTGCTGTAGCTTTCCTGCTGGGTTTTCATCTCTTCCCCTTTATGACCAAGCACAGCCTTCCTTCCATCCAGCTGTCAATTATTAGCATTTCTCTTATGCTTAAATACTCCCATCTTCCCTGGATTGGTGCTATTATTTAGCTATTTCAAGCTCTGGTTGTAAGCAGGTGGCTTGCTCTCCTCTCTGCTATTGTTGCTGATAGTTTGCTGAACTTCTACCTGAGTCACCTGGGAATAAGTAGTTCATGCATTTTCCCCTGTGTGTCCTCCATTTGTCTTCTTTAGTGTTTAGTGGGGGTTGGCGAAGAGCTCATCCCATCCGTTCACTATTTTTCCAGCACTAGGGATACATAGGGTCAGGTATCCAGCTCGGCGCATAGGTGAGGAACCTATCTAGAGCGGTGAGGGACCCCAGGGACCAGCAGTAGGTTTGTTCAGGGGTCACCATCTTCCCCTTCCCTAGACGCAGGGTTCCTTTTCACCGTTCGCTTGGTACTCCCAGGTACCTAGCATGACACCTCCTTGGTAAAGCTGACGTTTTGGTCTTTATTATGGACAATACTTTGGTACAAATGTTATATCATACTCTCAATGATGAAAATGATAATATAATAGGATACATTACTTTATAAAGCACTGCACTCCCTAACAGCTTCAAAAAATCCATAGTGAAGGTCAAGGTACGGTATATATTATTTTAAGGTGAAAACTCGAATACAACCCTTGATCCATTTATATCAGGAATCTATTCCATAAATTTAGAAACCCAGAGCACATCAGGGAGCATAGCATGAGATTGAAGAAGTCATAGGATTGGGGGTTAAATGCATTAGAGGAGAGTCACACCATTTCTCCCAAATTCTGTGGAACGTTTGGTGGAATCCGAGGTTTCTATATACTATGTTCGAATGTGGTATTATATTGTTCACTAATTTTTTTCATAGATTGATAGTGGGTGGCATCCCCAGCACCCATGTGAATGCTATCACCTTCCTGGCAATAAATGTAGCTTCACACAAATATTTTATTGTAGCGTGGCAATATTCCCTCATTTACAATTCCCGAATACAAATCAATTGGCGCCTCAATTATCCGCGCTAATGTAGACATTACTTTGCCCCAGTATCTCCTTACTATCCCATAATCCTATAGAAGATGCAAAAAAATTGCTTCCCCACAACTAAGACAATTATCAGATGATAAGCTGTCGAATCTATATAGTTTATGCGGGTTTGGGTAAGACTGATGTAAGATATATCATTGTAATAATTTATTTGCGGCTGGTGATCCCACCGTGTGTGTCTCTAAACCATCACTCCACTGTGGAAATTGGTGTATTATAGCATGTTTCATTTGAAAGTACCTATAAAAGGTCCCTATGGGGGAAACCATATAGTATATTAATTTGTTCAAATGATAAGAAAGTTCCAGTCTCAACAATTTGACTAAAGGCCGCTTTACACGCCGTGACATCGCTCAAGCGGTCTCGTTGGGGGTCACGGAATTTGTGACGCACATCCGGTCGCTTTATCGATGTCGTTGCGTGTGACAGCTATAAGCAGTTTTGAATTGTCGCAAAAACGTTCAAAATCGCTCATCTGTGACATCCCCCCTATTCTCGATTATCGCTGCTGCTGCAGCTAGTGATGTAGCTCCTCGTTGTTGCAGCACCACACATGGCTGTGTGTGACACCGCAGGAACGAGGAACCTCACCTTACCTGCGTCCACCGGCAATGAAGAAGGAAGGAGGTGGGCGGGATGTTCGTCCCGCTCATCTCCGCCCCTCCGCTTCTATTGGCCGCCCGCTTAGTGACGCCGAACGAACCGCCCCCTTAGAAAGGAGGTGGCTCGCCGGTCACAGCGATGTCGCTAGGCAGGTAAGTACGTGTGACGGGTCCACGCGATGTTTTGCACCACGAGCAGAGATTTGCCCGTGCCGCACAACTGATGGGGGCAGGTACCCACGCTAGCGATATTGGTCACGATATTGCAGCGTGTAAAGCGGCAGTGTAAGTGTTGTTACTCCATATTGCTTTCAGAATATTGGTATTGGTAATGCTTAAAGGTGTGAGAATTCAGGGTTACCCCATATCTGGGTCTCACCTATTTGATGAGTAAATTTTAATATTCGCTTACTATCTCAGCATACCTGTATTGCTAAGCTGTGTGTGAACAATAAGCCCTGTGGTGGTCTTGCTCACACTGGGTTCCCATGTAAAAACTGCATAAAATGAGCTTCTGCATTAGTTAAAAAGGTGGTCAACTACAAAGCATAGTGGCCACATCAATTTAAAGGGAACTTGTCAGGTCAAAAAAGTGTTATAACCTACATGCAAGAGCATGTGTAAGCTAGTAACCCCTTCCTACCCATCCCTGTGATATAATATTGTGGAATATGAAAGAAATAAAATATTTTATTACTTACATGTTCCCTATGTAAATGAGCAGGTCTCTAGCCCCATGGGCGTCGCATCGCCCCGTGGGCATTTCCATGCTTTCCATGGTATCACGCCCCTTCTCATCCTGATGTTTACTTGCCGGGTTCAGACGCGCACTGCACATGACCGGAACCGCAGGAGTCTTCTGAGCATGCACAGTGCGCGTCTGAAGCCGACATCAAACACCAGGATGAGAAGGCGGCAAGAATGGTAAGTGCGCATGCGCGGGATTCTGAAGGAGCAGACGTGACGTCGCTCATGTAAATATATGGGATCATGCCCGCAGGGGCGTGATACCATGGAAAGCATGCAAACAGGGCGATGAGACGGCCATGGAGCTAGAGACCTGCTCATTTACATAGGGAATATGTAAGTAATAAAACTTATTTTATTACTTTCATATTACACAATATTACAACACAGGGATGGGTAGGAAGGGGTTACTAGCTCACACATCACCCTGCTTGCAGCTTATAACGCTTTTTTGACCTGACAGGTTCCCTTTAAAGCTGGGAAAGAAGGCTTTTTCTAAATACCTTCTTTTTCCAATTCAGCCTGTGAGCGGCGCTATCGCTGTCCGCTCATCCCCATCACGTGACCCTGGCTGCAGTGACCTCTGATGTTCAGTGATATCAAGTCAACTTTCAGGAAATGGAAGTTGACCCAACATCACCGAAATGGGACCCAGTCTCACTGATTGAATGGGCTGTGGGTGGAGTTTTATCGCACAGCACAGTATCCCCCATGCTCTGTTAGTCTGTAACATGCTGGCCTGTGACATGTGATGAAACCACACTCAGCCCAGTCAGTCAGGGAGACTGGGTCCCGTCTCGGTGATGTCGGGTAAGCTTCCAATTCCAGAAGTTGACATGACATCAGCGGACATCAGAGGCCAATAAAAATGGTTATGTCCCAGGAAATTATACAAATAAAAACTTCAACTCATCTCACAGAAAACAAACCTTCACATGACTCCGCCAGCAGAAATATTAAAAAATGTATACTTCTCAAAATTTGGAGATGCAAAAACCTTTTTCAAAGCGTTGTTTCAGCGTGTGATAGTAGCCAAACATAAAGAGACAATATAAACCTGCTATCGTCATTGCACCGATCCAAAGAAAAAAGTCGCCCATTCACTTATACCACATGGTGAAAAGCATTAAAAATAACAGCAATTCTTGGCCTGCTGTTGAGTTGTTTATTCTGCCTCCCAAAGAGCACAGTATGGCGCAGCTCACATTTATCCTGCGCTCTACACTGAGGGCTTACAGCAGGGTTTACATGTAAATCTCTAAAGTACGGCATTCAGACAGAACCCTTGACAGAACATTCCACATAATGAGGCATAGGCAGTCACTCTGGATTCTCTATGCCCAATGATTCAGTAATGTCCATCTTTTTAAAAGTTTGTAAAAGCGCGGTCAGACACAGTTTTGTGCATTTCTGAAAAGACGGACACCACTGAACAGACGTGAGAGATCACAGTATCTCTGCCTGCCTCATTATAGTGATTGCATCCGTCGTGGGTTTCATCTGAAACACCTCATTCTGAGATTTAGATGTAAACCCCGATGTAAGCACTTAGTGTAGAGCACAGGATAAATGTAATCCAAAATTTAATGTAAAATGTTCCCAGTAAAAGCTTCAACTCCCTCCACAAATATGATGCAAATCCCCACTCTTCACTGTAAACAGAAATACAGGGGGTTCCCATGGTACCAATAAAAGAAATGCTCTGGAAGAGCGCCATGGCTCATCTTTCTCCAACCTCCAAAAGAAACCAGCCAAATCTGCACTCCCAATTCCGCTCTCTTCTGAGCATTTTTTTTTAATTTTCACGGTTGAATGTTATAAAATTTTGTGAAGCACCTGTGATTCAAGGTGCTTACCCTTCCTCTAGATAAATTCCTTGATGGGTGTATATCCAAAATGGGGTCACTGGTGGTGGTGGGGGGAGGGTGTTCCACTGTGTAGGCACATCAGGGGCTCTGCAAACATGAGATGTTGATATCTATTAAAGCCAATTTTGCACTCTAAAACTCAAATAGCAGTCCTTTACTTCCAAGCCCTGCTGTGTGCCCTAACAGTAGATTTCCTCCACGTATGGGGTATCCCTGTACTCTGGAGAAATTGCGCAACAAACTGTAAGGTCAATTTTCTGGTTTTACCGTTTGGAAAATCAAAAAATTGGGGTAAAGCAACATTTTTTGTGGCAAAAATGTTTTTTCTCATTTCCACCACTCAACGTTATAAAATTCTGTTAAGCACTTGTGGGTTCAAGGGGCTCACTACACATCTAGATAAATTTCTTGAGGGGTGTAGTTTTCAAAATTGGGTTTCTTGTGGGCAGTTACTGCAGTTTAGGCACATTTTCAGTTTTTCCTTCTACGTTGCTTTAACTTGTGAAGCATCTTAAATAACTTAATGACAAAATATAGAATTGGTGGAGGAAAGTTGAATTAGATGGACCCAGGTCATTTTTCGACCTATGTAACCTAAAGGGTTAATAGCTTCTTGGATGTGGTTTTGAGCATGTTGAGGGGTGCAGTTTTTAGAATGGTGTCACTTTTGGATATTTTCTGTCACCTAGGCCTCGCAAAAGTCTCTACAAATGTGATGTGGTCCGTAAAAAAAAAAAAAAAGGTTTTATAAATTTTGTAGTAAAAATGAGAAAAATGATGATAAACTTAACGCTTGTAAAAAAAAAAAAAAGTTTCAAAAATGGTACTGATGTAAAGTAGACAGGTAGCAAATGTTATTTATTTACAATTGTTTGGTATATACGGTAAGTCTCTGGTTTAAAGGCATAAAAATTCAGATTTCGAAATTTTCAAATTTTTGTTAAATTTTATATTATTTCAAAAATAAACACGAATAATATCGACCAACATTTACCACTAACATGAAGTACATTGCATCACGAAAATACAGTGTCAGAATTACCGGGATCCAATAAAGCAGTGTTTCTCAACGCCAGTCCTCAAGACCCACCAACAGATCATGTTTTCAGGTTTTCCTCAATCAGGTTTCTAGGATTTCCTTTATGTTGCACAGGTGATGGAATTATTCCCTGTCTAATATTGAGGAAAACCTAAAAACATGATCTGTTGGTGGGTCTTGAGGACTGGAGTTGAGAAACACTGCAATAAAGTGTTCCAGAATTAGGCCTAAGACACACGGCATGAAAATTGGAGCGCGTGGAATGCAATAAAACATCGCATTCCACTCGGACCAATAATAGCCTATATGCCAGCACACATGAGCGATTATTTTCTCAGCCCTAATCGGACCGAGAAAACAATCGCAGCATGCTGCGGGTGCAATGTGAACCTTGTTTCTCTTGCACCCATTCAAGTATATGGGGTGAGAGAAAAATTGCACTGCACTCGCAGTACACCAGTGTCTCGTGAGTGCAGGGCGAGAATTGCAATAGCCGGCAATAGAGGAGATAAGGGGATAAATCCCTCCGTTCCTCAGCGCCGGCCCTCCCTTCCTCAGCGCCGGCCCTCCCTTCCTCAGCGCCAGCCCGCCCCTCCTCAGCGCCGGCCCGCCCCTCCTCAGCGCCGGCCCGCCCCTCCTCAGCGCCGGCCCGCCCCCCTCAGCGCCGGCCCGCCCCACCTCAGCGCCGGTCCGCCCCTCCTCAGCGCCGGCCCGCCCCTCCTCAGCGCCGGCCCGCCACTCCCCAGAGCCGGCCCGCCCCTCCTCAGAGCCGGCCCGCCCCTCCTCAGCGCCGACCCGCCCCTCCTCAGCGCCGGTCCGCTCCTCCTCAGCGCCGGCCCGCCCCTCCTCAGCGCCGGCCCGCCCCTCCTCAGCGCCGGCCCGCCCCTCCTCAGCGCCGGCCCGCCCCTCCTCAGCGCCGGCCCACCCCTCCTCAGAGCCGGCCCGCCACTCCTCCATGATCGGACCTCAGTTGCAGTGACACTCGCATGACACTCGGCTCTCCGCTGTGCTGTCAGCGTGAGCCGAGTGTCATGCGAGGATCGCAGCAGTCCCCGTGTGGCCTCGGCCTTATTATACCATTAAAGTTAAAAAAAATTGGCGTAAAAGGGTTAAATACATGTTCTAAACGGCATTACTGCATGAGACCGAGTATCACTACACACAATGAATTAAGATAGAATATGTGCCTTTAAACTAAATACACATCTCACCGGTTAGGAAGAAGTTAATAATATTCAGTACGGTTACAATACTGTGCAAACTCCAGACGCTTTTGATTTGGGGCCCTATTGGGACACAACTAAATTATGGTAATTAGTGCTCAAATTAATTTATTTCGAGTGGCAGGCCTTTGATGTTATTCTCCGTACTTGAGCTCCTAAAGCAATTTTTGGGCCATGTTTGAGATCCGCATTTTATGCATGGACGGCCGGGGTATTTATGCGCCGTGTGCCCAGATGATACTTTATTTTCCATCGACAACAATTATCTATCTCTTAAACCCTTCTATGCTGGAGAGGCCTGAAGGTGATTAATCATTTCCCCTCTGGCTCTGAAGGGCCTAATTAGTTAAGTCTCTTCATATTGTGGATATCCATTTGGAGACCAGTATTGTAATAGACTCCTGTGTCCTGGAAAACCCTCAAAGCAAACATGTGGTGCTAAAAGGCTGCAAAAAGTGAGAATACAGGCCAAAAACACAAAAGTACAGGGGTTGTATATACAATTAGCATATAAAATTTAAAAGGGAACTAAAGAGAACGTTCACCTGCTAAAACATTAAAGATTCAGACAATTTTCATTTTTTCGGTTTTAATATTTTCCTCTCTTTCTTCCAAGAGCTATAACTTTTTTAATATACCATCAACAAAGCCATATGAGGGCTTATTATTTGCGGGACAAATTTTTTTGTCACCATGATTGACCCCATTCATTTCACCATACAATGAGCTGGAAAACAGGGAATAAAAATCTAATGGACTACATCATTTGTTGTGCAATTTCTCCTGAGTACAGAGACACCCATATGTGGAGGGAAACTACTGTTTGTGCGCCCGTCAAGGCTCGGAAGTGAAGGAGCGCTATTTGAGTTTTGAAGAGCAAAATTGGCTGGAATCATTAGCGGATGCCATGTCACGTTTGCCCAAGTCCCTGATGTACCTAAACAGTGGAATTGTGACAAAATGCATATGGGATTGGCTGCAGGGGTGAGGTGATTGGAAGAGGACACCATCTGATGATTGTCGCCAGGCCTCAGAGGACGAATGACAGAAGAATGGACATCAAAAATGGTCTAAAAAATGCTAAACAAAACGCCCAGGAGTTTCGCAGCATTCCCACGCTCATTTATTATTAAGTATGCAGCAGCTTCAAAATGCCTATAGAATGGATTGGCCACTTCTTTTAAAGGGAACCTGTCAGGTGCAATATGTACCCAGACCCACGAGCAGTTCTGGGTGTATATTGCTAATCCCTGCCTAACCGTCCCTGTATCTAGTAGCATAGATAAAGAGATCTTTAGAAAAAGTATTTATAAAGATCCCACATGATATGCTACGCCGGGACTAGTCACTTCCCCTGGCTAGTCAGCCCGCTTAGCATGTTAGTACACCCCTGTGGTCGTGCTGACATGATAAATGCTTAGCGTCAGAGGATGGTCGCACTCACCTCTCTGCTGCCATAGCGTGCGAGTCCTGGATTTTGGCTCAGTGTGCATGATCCCGGACTTTCGGTCATGCACACTATGAAGCCGGGTGTACGAGTCCTGGCTTCAAACCTATGTAGTGAGCATAACCAAAAGTCCGGGATCATGTGCAATGAGCCGAAATCGAGGACTCCTACGCAATGGCAGCAGCAGAGGTGAATGCGACCATTCTCTGATGCTGTGCATTCATTAGCATGTTTGCACGCCCACAGGGAGCCTAGCCAGGGGATGTAACGACCTTGCAACTAGTACCTTGCCTCACTAGCATAGTATAAAATATCTTTAGAAATAACTTTTCTATATATCTCTTTATCTATACTGCTAGATACAAGGACGGTTAGGCAGGGATTAGCAGTATGCACCCAGAACTGCTCATGGTTCTGCGTACATATTGCACCTGACAGGTTCCCTTTAATGCAAACCTATAATTTTAAGTCGTCATATTTGTTTAATGATGAAAAATACCATTTCTGGCCATTATATGACTTGTATCCTCCATTTTTAATCAGTTTACCCCTCTGCATGCTCCCTTTCTAATTTCCAGTTGTCTCTGAGCTAGTGGGTGGAGACTAGCTGTTATGAAGTCTCCCATACACAGCACACACAGACATGAGGGATTCCTACTCTCATGTCTCTTTGAAAATAAGGTTTTCCAAAAAAAAAAAAAAAAATATGAAACATCAATGGTGTTTGACTGTGGGGGTCACATGTGACAAAGGCTTTTAGAAGTTTGGATATTAAAATGGACTTTGAAAACAGATGAACAGAATGTCTGATGTCATTACCTCAGTTCAGCGATGATTTTCTCGGTGGAGCTCTGCACAACGTCCTTAGGGCTGATGTCTGTATCACCCACCGCTACTTCTAACAGCTTCTGTATGGTGCTCAGAGACTGACCGTCTAGGCACATCGTTACGGCCAGATTCCTCAGCTTCTCCTTCTCCGATCTTGAGAGATCGTACATATGTGAATACTTCTGCACACGATCCTGGTAAACAATGCGTAAAAATTATCTGTTATGGCTCGAAATGATGGAAAGACAAAAAACTGAGAAATGGCAGCGAGTATCTAGCCAAAAATATCATTACCAAAGGTTCAGATGAGCCACTGGCCACGTGCGTGGTCAATAAAAGTACACACTTTGCCTTTTGTATTCTAACTTTGAGTGTTGTCTACTTTTTGGATTTTTTTTTATCCTTTGAAGCAAAAATTTGCAATGTTTTCTTTTCAGTTCTGAAGCAAGACAGTTTAGGTTAATTTATCATATAGATTTTTAAATTTAAAGGGCACCAAATGGGAAATCTTGACATTAAAGAGGACCAAGCACCAGGATTTTCATATATAAACTAAAACCAGTGCTATACTAGTGCTATCATGCTGATTCTATACATACCTTTAGTTGTGAGATCGGATGTATAATTTCTGAAATATAGGCAAGTAAAGTTTGTGAAATGCACTGTTATTTGATTGACAGGTGCAACATAATATCTAATAGGTGGGTCAGGTTTTGCTAGTTATTCCTGCTGCTGTCTGTCTGCCTGTCCTTCCTCCCCCTGTCATACCAGACACAGGAGGAGGAAGGACAGGCAGCAGACAGGGGTGGGAATAACTAGAAAAATAAGATCTACCTATTTGATATTCTGCTGCACCTATCAATCAACAGTGTATTTCACAAACTTTACTTGCCTGTAATTCAGAAAGTATACATCCGATCTCACAACTAAAGGTATGTATAGAATCAGCATGATGGCGCCAGTATAGCACTGGCTTTAGTTTATATATGAAATTCCTTTTGGTTCGTCCTCTTTAAGGAATCTTACTAAAAAGCCCTTATAAAGAGAAGTTTGTGACAATCCGGACAAGGACTAAACTCAACTAGCTTAATCCTTTACAAAACAAACAGGCACCAGTTATTGTTTTATACAGGATGGTCTAAGTTTTAACAGATATAATGACATACCAAACGCTGTTTTTGAAAGTCTTACCTGGTCCAAACTTCTTAAATGGGTCACAAAATCATGACCAAGAGTTTCCAGGTGAGCGAGGGACTGCTGTAGATGGCTCAACACCCCATCATACGAGACAGCGGAATGTGCGGCCTCAGTGACTTCTGCGGAGGCTTTCTTTCTCTGCTTCTCAAGAAACTGCTTAACAGTTGTAATAGTCTTCTTGGTTATCTCCCTCCTGGCATCCACTGTCAACTAAAGGGTAAAAAAAATAATTTAGGGCTCGATATTAGGGTCCACTATGGTTCAATAACCAACATTTTTTTGTACATTTAGGCTACATTCTGCAGATTTTCAATGCAGATCCTGAAAAGGAAAGTTAAAGGGGTTCACCAGGTTTTGTGCAGCATGATGTAGGGATAGAGACCCTGAATCCAGCGATGTGTCACTTACTGGGCTGCTTGATGCAGTTTTGATATAATCGCTGTTTTGTCTTCTGCTAATCTAGCTATTCTCAGAATGCGGAGCTCGCATAACCCCGTCCCCACCACTGATTGTCAGCTTACTGTGTACACTGTGCAGGCAGAAAGCTGCCAATTGATGGGATCAGCATGGTTTCTAGTCTTCTAGTGAATCTGCTGCTGACAAAACAGTGATTTTATAAAAACTACACTAAGCAGTTTAGTAAGTGACATCGCTGGAATCAGGGTCTCTGGCTCTACATTATGCTGCTCTCAGATTAGGTAGCAAAGTAATGATATTCTACCAAAATGTATCCATCACATTGAGCAGAAATTAACATTTGGAAGTTTAGATATACATCACCAATTTCTCCTCCATCAGTGAAGAGACTCTGATCAATAGAAAATCTGATTTTATGTTAATTTGAAGTAGAAATTGGCAAGAAACAAGCTTCCCTGACCTTAAAGGGAGTATGTCAGCAGGTTTTTGCTATGTATTCTGAAGCCAGCATGCTGTAAGGGTTAAAACATAGGATTCAGGGATGCCTGTGTTGTCAAGGTTTGATCTGTTGTTTATTTGCCATGTTTGTTTAAGCAGCAGGACTCATTGCTCAGACTACCATGTCACACACACACACACACACACACACACACACACACACACACACAGTTTGGCATGCCCCCTTCTTTGATTGACACCTCACTGTCAATGTACAACCTCTGTTGAGAGCCTGATGTGGGCAGGGAAAGCTCTTTCAGCTCTGCTACATGGTTAAATCTAAAAACCCTGATTGCGTCAGAACGGCTGCACACAGTAATTAAGTGATACAACATTGGATTCAGGATCTCTTTGCCTACATCATGCTGCTCTCAGAGGAGGTAGGAAAAAGCTGCTGACAGATTACCTTTAAAGACTTAAAGTGGACATCTCAACACTTTCTCACTAGTTTACTGATGGCCGAAATAGAATAAGATTATTTTTTCAGTACGTGAGTGTGTGTTTCATGTGATGTGCGTGTTCTCTATGTGTATTGTGTGTGACTGCTCAGTGTGTGTTGCGTATATGTGTGTGCATGATACGTTCTGTGTGTTTTGTGTCTATGGTGTGTGTTTTTTGTGCAATGTGTTATATGTGTGTGTGCTGTGTCTGTGGGGTGAGTTCTATATGTGCATTGTGTGTGCGCGCTCTGTATGTGTGTTATGTATATATGCTGAGTGGTCTGCATGTGCATTGTATACAAGCTGTGTGCTCTGTATGTGCATTGTGTATATACTATGTGCTCTGTATGTGCATTGTGTATATACTATGTGCTCTGTATGTGCATTGTGTATATACTATGTGCTCTGTATGTGCATTGTGTATATGATGTGTGCTCTGTATGTGCATTGTGTATATGCTGTGTGCTCTGTATGTGCATTGTGTATATGCTGTGTGCTCTGTATGTGCATTGTGTATATTATGTGTGCTCTGTATGTGCGTTGTGTATATGATGTGTGCTCTGTATGTGCGTTGTGTATATGCTGTGTGCTCTGTATGTGCATTGTGTATATGATGTGTGCTCTGTATGTGCGTTGTGTATATGCTGTGTGCTCTGTATGTGCATTGTGTATATGATGTGTGCTCTGTATGTGCATTGTGTATATGCTGTGTGCTCTGTATGTGTGTTGCGTATATGCTGTATATTCTGTATGTGCATTGTGTATATGCTGTGCATTGTGTATGTGCGTTGTGTATATGCTGTGTGCTCTGTATGTGTGTTGTGTATATGCTGTGCATTGTGTATGTGCGTTGTGTATATGCTGTATGTGCATTGTGTATATGCTGTGTGCACTGTATGTGCATAGTGTATATGCTGTGTATTTTTTACATCTGTATGTTTTGAGTCTATTAGGCCAAAGCTCAGTAGTTGGTAGCAGTTCTGTATCTGGGCTATGTGAGTATAAATCATATGACAACGCAGGCCAACGTGCAACCTAAGAAAAAGACGCATGCAAGGTAAAAATAGATTAACCCCTTATGGCTACCCCCAAGTGACGCACTGAGAACGCGTGTACATGACATGCAGACTATTATTTTTTTCATATAATAAACTGATAAAAAGGCACATATGATCAGACGCCCTAACGCCATCTTACGCTCCACACAACGAGGCTTGAAAGAGCTTCGGATGATAAGTGTCAGCTTGTGACATGAAACAACTACCATGAAAGAAGAAGAATTAATCAAATATTATGAGCGTGAGAGACGCTAAATATTTGGAACAGAAAACTGACATGTGAAAAGCCTCAGACGTGTCATCTCCTCTACCCGCTTGTTTTGACAGATTCAGATCATGGATTGTACGACTTTTAGACTTGAGACAGAGAACAGAAAGCCTCAAAGAGAAGCCGAGCTTCAAAACACCATGCTCAGCATCATGCCTTTGTTCATTACCACAGAACAAGCAATATTTGATCTGAAATTATTGGCCAGGGCTGGAAGCGGAGAACGGGAGCCAACGTAGTGAGAAATCAGGACTAGAAAAACATCAGCTTAGAAGAAAGGTGAGACTGTGCGCTCCACTATCTTTTCCGCACTGTAGAGCTCGGCATCTTTTGCAAAAACAAAAAAAATAAAAATCTAGAAGAGACCTGACAGCTTCTGGTCCTTGGGCAATGGTTGGAGATCTGTTCATCTTTGATTTGGTCATAAATCAGATTAGAAGATTGTACAGGAGAAGAGCTCATGACAAATGTACAGTTAACAAGGTGTCAGGGAGGTGTCACGGCCGTCTTACAATCAAGTGGCAGCGAGTGCTAGAAGATCACAGAGATTGTCTGCATGTGTTGTTATCTAACAGTTCTCTGCAGCCAGTGGACACTATAACCCTAGGGAACTGTTGTCTTGCCTCTCAGTTGCTATCCTCTAACTTCCTTTATTAACCTCACCCTGGGGTGGTTTAGGTGCGGTTTATAGTTTGCTCCTGGCTTTGGTCTGCAGTGGTTGTCTCCTGTTTATCCAGAGACTTTTGTGGTTGCTGCTCCTCAGGTAAGTGTTTATCTTTTGCCATCTACCAGGGCTCTGGTGATTGTAGTCGTGTTTTCCCTGTATTGTTCCCTTGTGTCTTCTTATAGTATTAGTGGTGTTGACTAGCGCTCATACCCACCATCCTTACTTAAGGCCCATTTGCTAGGGGAACACAGGGCTCCAGGTATCCAGCTCGACGACAGGTGTGGAACCTGTATAGGGTTGGTGAGGGCAGTGAGGGTTGTTGTCAGGGGTCAACATTTCTGACTTACTCTAGCAATAAGACATTCCTTTCCCCTTCCTTTGTGTTGTTCTATAAGGCTGACATAGCCTCTCCACCCTGCCATGATACAAGGGCTGTAGAAACTAAGCAGACAGCTTTTTTTTTTTTTTTTTTTTAAAAAAACCATTTTCCAAACAAGCTTACCACACAAAAAGAAATATAGAAGATTCAACTGGGGAACATAGGAGACAAAAAAAGGATGGCTCCAACTCAGTCAGCTTCTCCCTGCACTATTGGAAGTGATTGACAGGTCTCTCGCTATGAAAGCAAACTGTTAATCACATCTAGCAGCATTGGGAAAAGCTGACCAGGGACGGAGCCAGACTGGTTTTGTCTCCATCTACTGTCAATAATTGAACTGTGATTTGGGCAGTATGAATCAGAGTATAGGTTAACTGTCAGCAGGATTTTGCTATGTAATCTGAAGACAGCATACAGTAAAGTACAGATTTCAGCAATGTGTCCCTTATCAGGCTCTCTGCTGTTTTTTTTTTTTTTACTTGCAGTGATTGTTTTAGCATCAGGAGATTATCATTGCTTGATCTACATTAGCTACTGCAGCATTTGTACGATACTCTGACAAGCCCCTTTCTGTGATTAGCAGCTCACCGTCTATAGACCATGTATATAGAGCGCCTGGTGTGGGTGGGGCAACTTTCTCAGCTCTGCTGTATTGCTAAATCTAAAAACTCTGTCACAACTGTTTCACCCAGTATACAAAATGATACAGAGGTGGATTCAGGGCCTTTCTGAATACACTGTGCTGCTCTCAGGTGAGGTAGCAAAAATCTGCTGACAGATTCCCAATAAGTAAAAAAAAAAAATGCACCCACGGTATTTAATATGCTTTAAAATATGGTGATCTACTCAAGAGATCCAGTATGGTAGTGGTTTGATCTGCTGGTTACACATATAGACCACAGACTTACAGAGCAACTTTTATTTTATATATTTTTCTTTTGTAGTCAGAAATTACAAAGCTAAGTAGTTAAAGAGGTTTTCCACTAATAATATGAACCCCTTTCTTTTATCCTAACTCTTCCTAACTAACATTTTCTTAATAGGAATATGCTACGTGCCGCAGAGAGATCAGCTTAAAGGAGCAGAGTTGATAGCAGAAGTCTATTAGGAAATGTGACGGGGTATGCGACAGAGCAGGCAGAGACACCAGGCCGAGGAACAATCCAACGAGATTTATTGAGTCAGAGAGTATAGAACATCCAATATCTAAATGGTTCTTTAGAGTCCATAATGAGCCCACACAAAGGAAAAAGATCTGGGGAACACCCGGCAATCCGATGCCAGGGCAAATGCAACAACAGTCCTTAGATGAGTTCCTTAAATCCATCAGCGTGGCAGCCGATCTTCACTGTTCAATAGTCCATACATGGGCACCAGGATCTGGCCGCAGAAACAGATCCTAGCCCTTCACCCAACCAAGCATCAACTAACTCAAAACATGTGGCTGAATCTTCTACCTCTCCTTAGATCCACCTCCTAGATGGGAAAGGGTTCACACCCACTTTTGAGTATGTGGCTTTATATGGAGAAGTTTCCAGAACTACAGGCTTGTATAGGATGAGTCCCATGTGGAGAACAAAGACACAGTTGCCCACTAGATGTTGACCTAGGCCTGATTACATTAAAGGCCAGACACATAGGTCAGGGAGGGACACGCTGTTACAATACTGCTGGAAGCTTGATTACATTATGGTGCAGGCTGGGGGGGACACACTGTTACAGGAAAGTGTTAGTTTGGAACAGTTAGGACAAATAAAAGGGGGTGACAATTGTAGTGGAAAACCACTTTAAGCAAGACCTTTAAAAGTGCTCATTTGAAAAAGTCTTCTAACTTATTAGAAGTGGGACACAATTACCCTTTCATTCTACCCTATAGATTAAGTTTCCATCTTTTACCTCCATAAACCAGAAACTAACAAAACAATATGTTGGGAAAATACACAAACTAATATCCCTGTGCCCTTTTCTTGGTGCCTTTATGTCCTATTGATATCTATACTGAACAAAGAAAAGCCAAAAATCAATGCAAAAGGAAAAAAAAAAAAATCAAGTAATGTCAAACATTTCCTAAAGAGAACAAAGAAATCTGAGCGATACTCGCAGGAGTTTACTATTAAGGGTCTGGAGAGAACAGTGCGCTCACGTAACATTCAGCTGCCTCACATGGATATGGGAAGCCTTCCTTAATAATGTTCACTGTCACCTATAATAGGCTCCACACATCGATTTACATCTTTATATCTTTTACTAGAGTCTGGAAGATCTGGTCATGACCCCAATTCAACATCCAACATAGATGGAAGATATAACCTTCCGAGAAGAAAAGACAGTGAGAACATCGGATACGGGATGGCTGCAAATAAATAATATTCACACGTCATATTCAGTCCCCATGATGGGAGGGAAATCTAGAGCAGAGGTCTGTGGCTGCATAGCATGCTGAGACTTGTAGTTTCCACAAATTGATTGAGCACTATAGATTAACATATCTGCCACTGTTCCATCCCAAAGAGACATTTTATGGCCCCATTCTCAAGATCTCGCAGTCAATTACGCAATTATTACGGTATCTATCATTTGAGTAGGTGACAAGTTTAAACACTATAAACGACATTGACGGGGAAAAAAAAAACATTTGACATACGATGGTAGTTTTAGCCTGCAATTGTCTTACTTTGTTCATTGTCAGACCCCCGATATGGAGTTTGCAGCCTGATTTAGGTTTCAGAGTTTTTTTCATCTTTTGTGAGTGTCTCTTGCAGTAATATAGGCTGGATGTGAGATTTGCTAAATTTACAAGAGACTGCAATCTTCCTTTACTCATTTCAGCAAAGCTCCAATATCGCACTTTCCTCTTTTTTATAGCCTATTTTCTCTGCCCTCCCGGAGACTATACATGTTTTTCTCCTTCTCCACAGAGTGAAAATCTGTGTAACATCTCCCTCCTTCTAGCTACTGCAATTTCTTACTGTGATGTTGGGATATGGAGGAGGTGTATCTTGCTGTACAGATTCCTATTTCAAGCTTGGTTCACTGTCTTATTTGTACTGCTTCTGTGTACATTGTATTGTTTGTAAGTAATCACCCCCTATAGTGCAAGGTTATAGCCTCTTGAGGAGCTTCAGTCCCTGGGTGTGGGGGGAGGTGGGCCTAGAAACCTTTTGGCTTACCTGGGAGATTCAGTCAGTCAGTCTGTTTGAGAACTTGAAGGAAGAAAGATTGAACCTCTGGGAGAAACTGGCTTCTCAGAGAGAAACTGGACATTTATTTATCGCTTACCGGACTATATGTGTGTTACTGGACTAATTTTACCCTCTGTTTTGTGGATTATTTGATGGACATTCTGGATTGCTTGGAATAAATATGCTTTGGATTGCTCACTCATCTATCGCCATGTTGATCGTGTGATATGAGAGAAGGACCCCGTGACACTTACACTGAAAGAAAAGAAAAGGTAGCAGAAAGAGCTGTAAGAACCAGGAGCTCTGATGGATTTGTAACATTTTTGCAGAGCACTCAGCTAGATAAAGGACTTACAGACTCTCTGCAACAGAGAAATGTTAGTTGTTTTTTTTTATATATACACTACTTCGAAAACTGCTTGTTGTTTATGTGGATTTTGGAAAGGATTGAGCTGCAGAATTCCCTAGTATACATTAAAGGCTTTTCTCAGGATCATTGTTCAGGAGCGCACCGCTCCCTTGCCTAACAGCTTGCAAGGGAACGGTGCGCTCCTCGATGACTGACAGTCCCCTCTCTGCTGCATGGATGACCTGCTGGTCTGAACTGTGCACTCTTCAATATTACCATGAGGCACCTGTGCCTCTACACATTGGAGGCCCTTTAAAACCCCTCCGCATGCGCTCATTACCGGTGTATAACCTGCAGCAAATCCACCTCTCACCCCGATACAATTAGCTCCTCTGCGTATACCCTCCCCGCTGGTATATTTACACAGCTCCCGTCAGCCAGGACTTGTATGCTGTGAGATTTACACCTATGGTGGGAAATGAAAGATTGCATAAAAATCCATCTAGAAAGGAAAGGGGCAATAAAAAGAAATGAGGGAAACACATCCATCACCCTCGTGTATTGATTTTCATATCTGCAACCTCTCCTTTGTATTTCTGCGGTGGATTTGGCATTTGCCAGCTTATAAGTAGGGCAGCGTGAGATCTCGTCGCCAGTCTTCCAGCCCATTTAACCGCTCAGCAATGCTAATGATGCCAACGTATTCAGGCTGCAGGGCACGGGGCCCACATGTCTGACGGAGGAGCCAACATGGTTCTTTGTGAGGTTCCAGCCATAGAGGCAGATGGCAAGTTACATCTAACATATAGCAGAAAACCCTCCCCATAAAATATGAAACTCAACACTTCATATATCAGAAAGGAACTAAGCCGATGGAAGGCGATACAAAGACCTGCGGGGTGCAGAGCTCTGCGGGGAGCCGTGTAATTACTCCGTGCCGTTCTAGCGGACACTCCAGCCCTTTGTGTATGGATATCTAAGGTATTCACAATGATTCACGTCCTTAGTGTGTGATACATGGAGGAATCGGATACTCTGGATCCTGCCGTCTACATTCTGTAATATATTATATATCCATTTGTACGGTGAACATCCGTCCGGTTCTATACACAGCGGATCCATAAGAACAATGGAGGTGGAACAGTTCCGTTACATACAATGCACATACATGGACCACTTCCAATGCCACGAATGTAGCTGATGTATATCCACCTTGAGTGATCATTCAGAACTGAACCTGGAGGACCGCACTGATCCTCACTGTCCCAATTCCCTAATCGTACCCGATCCTCACCTGACCAGCTACAGATCACCAAGAATGGCGTATTGTGTCAGGCTTTACAAAAGGCACCCCAATGCATCATGGCAGCTATGTTTGTGGCTGTGTATAACCCAATACATTCTGCTGCTGCAGAACCTCTTAGAGAAATAGAAGGTAAAACTTTGTTAGTCATTCTATTCCAGTCCAGTTGACCTACAAAGCTTCAGCCTTAACGACCTGCAGAGCACAAGCCAAAAACCACTGGCAAACTGCCTGTCCAGATGACCTGCAAAGCACCCCTTTAGTGGGGGAAGACATGTAAAATAAATGACTCTTCTAAAAGGGGAAAAAAAAATCCTGGAATTGCCACCAATTGAGGGATGCTGTCGAGCGGTGTTCTGCGTTGCACTCGCCGGGTGTCATGGCGGCGTCGGACTCTGTTCACACTGCAGATTCTGACAAACTGTCTGGGATTCTTTAGTTGCACGGCCTGTCATGGGCATCAAATGGTTCTGGCTTCACTGCTCTCCAGCACAGCGAGGGTTTATTTCTGCTGGCCTGTGATCAGCTGCTGGGAGCTCAGGCTTCTGATCACTATCTCCAGCCTTTATAATGTTCTGGATTCTGTAGCTGTTTGCCGGATACAGCTTTCTGCTTCCTCGGTTCCAGTGGTTATCCAGTCCTATCGTGATCTACAAGTTGCGGTTCTGCGTGGTGTATGACTTCTCCAGTTGTGTATTTATTTCCTACCCCTTTTTGCGTTGCTCCCAGTTCACATGCTGTCCATCCTTTGTGTTTGAGTGTAGTGTGCACGAGCTGTCATTTACCCAAATCTGTGCCTAATTGTGGAGTTTTCTTAACTGGGTTTCCGGGCCACTCGCTGGGGGCTCGAACCTGGCTACCATCAAGCCTACCTTCGAGATAAAGGACAACGCAGGGGTCCCAGTCTTATGGTCAACAAGGAGCCCCTGTTCCATTGTTACATATCATGTGACAGTTGTCATCCTACAAGTCCATGTCCAACCATTCCACCGTCTATCTGTTCGCCAAGGCATACTGTCATGGCTGCTGGACCAGATTCATGCCAGTCAATTTGTTCATTTTTTTATACACTAAATATACAGACATGATCAAAAGTTTTGGCGCCCCTAAAATTGTTCCAAAAAATGAAGTATTTCTCTCAAAAAATTATTGTAATTACACGTCTTGTTATACACATTTAGTTCCTTTGTGTGTATTGGAACAACAAAAAAAAAAAAAACAAAGAAAGAAAAAGACAAACTGGACATTATTTCAGACAAAACCCCCCAAAATGGCCCGGACAAAATTGTTGGCACCCTCAACTTAACATTTGGTTGCACACCCTTTAGAATAAATAACTGCAATCAATTGCTTAACATAGCCATCAACAAGCTTCAATTATTCTCTGCCATCCACATTTGGGGAGATTAGCTACAGTGCCATGGGTTGTATTATTTTTCTGTTGGGTACTGTGGACAAAGGAACATCAAAATCTCTGGAGATGGACTTGTAACCTTGAGACTGTTGATATTTTTCAACAAATTAGATTCCCAAGTCCTCAGACAGGTCTCTTTACCTATTACTATTCTCCACTTATTAAGTCAACATCTCCCCTTTTTATCTGGCTTTATTTGTGCTTTTCATATTGCCCACACCTTTTACTTGCCACAGAGGTGAGGTTTAACAAGCATCACATGCTTGGAACACAGATGTTTACCCACAAATTTAAAAAGGTGCCAACAATTTAAGGAGTTTTGTGTAATAATCATGACCATTTGCTTTTTTGTTATGTGCTGTTCCAATACACACAAAGGAAATAAACATGTGCAAAACAAAACATTAGTTTTCTGGGAGATAAAATTTGTTCCAGAACATTAAGTATATCAAGGGTGGCAACATTTTTGGCCATGACTGTGTATTGTGTGTACTATATATAATATATATAATATATAAATAAATATATAATATACAGTATATATACGTACACACAATGTGTATATATTACACTACACACACACACACACACACACAGAGACACACCTCTGACAAAATTTAAAGAGACCAATGCACAATTTTCAGTTTTTCTGATTTTCGATATAATAATGTAACATTTTAGTGATGAGGAGTCCACAGCACGTACCTCTAAATAATAGGTAGAGGGTTCATTTACAAGTTCTTAAAGGGATTATCAACAATGATTGTGAGTGTACTCTTAGGCTATGTGCCCACGCTGCGGATTTACCGCAGATTTTGCCGCGGATTTCCCGAAAATCTGCAGCAGCGGCACTTCCAAGCCATTTCAATGGCATTTTGGAAATGCTGTGTCCATGCTGCGGATTTTTCCGCTGCGGATTTGCCGCGGATTTTGATCCGGAAAAATCTGCAGCATGTCAATTATTTGTTGCAGATTTGGTGCAGATTTTGGGTATAGAATGGGGGGAAAAAAAAAAAATCCGCATCAAAATCCGCGGCAAAATCCGCGGCAAATCCGCGGGTGCGGATTTGCCGCGAAAGTCGCGGATTTTCATGCAGAAAAATCCGCAGGTACATTCTACCGTGGACACATAGCCTTAAGGTCCAGTCACACATAACGAGATCGTGAACAAGATCGCTACTACGTCACAGTTTCCGGATCATTGCTGAGTCGTTGGTGAAATCGTATGTGAGGTGTCACACACACCAACTTTAGGAACGAGCATGCGATCTTGTAAATCGTCGGGACCCTGTCACACAACGGGGACGCAACTACACGCCACTCATCTAGGTCGTTAAAGCAATCGTTAGCTAGGTGTCAAACATACAGATCCATCCTGCCCAGCAGGACTCCAACGAGAAAAAAATGGCCCAGGCTGTTCAGCATCGACCGACGATTTCACAGCAGGGGGAGGATTGTTGGTACATGTCAAACATGACGAGATCGCTAGTGAAGTCATTGTTGCGTCACAGAAACTGTGACGTAGCAACAATCTCGTTATGTGTGAAGTGGCCCTTAAAGGGACTGACCAAGTGAATTCCTAGGCCAGAGTGGCAACGTTTCTAGGGGACTAAAAACCCTTGTTTTCCTACAGGCATTAGTGGTTTTGGGTACATATGTAGGATTCTCACATTGTATACCTCTGCCTTGGCCCGTTCGTATAATTCCCATTCTCTATGCATTACTGGTGTAAGGCTATGTTCACACTACATGGATGAGCAGAGCGCCAGGTCCTTCATGTGCATTGGTGGAGATTACCTTACTGACAGCATGCGATGTGAAAGTGATTTCATCGATAAATGTCCTCAGGTCCCCGGGTGTCAGTCTGTCATAGTATTTCCGGCAGATGTCGTAGGCATGGCCCCATTCGGCTGCAGTTTGTGGTCTTTCCTTGAGGAGCTGCGGGTCACCGCTCCAGAAGAGCTTCTTCAGCCAGGCTGCGTGCACCGCGCTGGAGGACAGCATGGTCCCCTCTACATCTGGGATTCTGGTGGCCAGCTTGGAAATAGCGAGCACATTATGGCTGGTGAGCACCGGTGCCAGCGCCTCCAGGGGGCTCAGGCCAGCATCTGTCATTCTCTTATAATCCAGACCTGCGGAAGACAAAAGTAACCACAACATTATGTGTTATGTACTGGGAGACACAGGCAAAGCAGAGAGGAGTATGTCATTGTATTCACTGATAACAGTGCTACGATAAAAACATGATAAAAGGAAGAGCCACCGAAAAAGACAGGGACACCTCTGACATTTCACAACTTGTCTCCGCTAAATCAAAACCAGACAGCTCTGCTAAACTCTGCTCTGATACACCGGACGCACGCGGCTCTGCTACACCGGACCCACTCAGTTCTGCTACACCGGACGCACTCGGCTCTGCTACACCGGACGCACTCGGCTCTGCTACACCGGGCGCACTCTGCTCTGCTACACCGGACGCACTCGGCTCTGCTACACCGGGCGCACTCTGCTCTGCTACACCGGGCGCACTCTGCTCTGCTACACCGGGCGCACTCGGCTCTGCTACACTGGGCGCACTCGGCTCTGCTACACCGGGCGCACTCGGCTCTGCTACACCGGGCGCACTCGGCTCTGCTACACCGGGCGCACTCGGCTCTGCTACATCGGTCGCACTCGGCTCTGTTATACCGGGCGCACTCGGCTCTGCTACACCGGGTGCACTCGGCTCTGCTACACCGGGCGCACTCTGCTCTACTACATCGGGCGCACTCGGCTCTGCTACACCGGGCGCACTCGGCTCTGCTACACCGGGCGCACTCGGCTCTGATACACCAGAACCAATTTGGCTATGCTACACTGGATGCATACAACTCTATTTAACTGGACCGACTCGGCACTACTACACCAGACCCTCTCGGCTCTGCTAAAAACAGATCAACTCGGCTTTGCTAAACCAGACACACTCGGCTCTGCTAAACCAGACACACTCGGCTCTGCTAAACCAGACACACTCGGCTCTGCTAAACCAGACACACTCGGCTCTGCCAAACCAGTCAGACAATTGTCAACAGAAGCAACTCGGATGTACTAAACTCAAGTACCTCAGCTTTCCTGAGCCTCAGACTGGGCTTAAACTAGATGATAGTGACTGTGCATAGATGTCTGCATGTAGTTGCTCGGTAGTTGTTTAATGGCCGCGGTTGTGTAATGTAGATTCAGCCTTACAAGCCTTACTCTGCGCCATATGACAAACTCAGCTCTGCAACATCTGGAATGTTTAAAAATACACAAAATGTTCGTGCTCCTATAACAGGAAGATTCTGTTCTCACAAAGGATTCACAGCGACAGAAATACGACTGTGCCGCCCTCGCCGGGTGCTGCCTCTGGGACCCGGAGATGCTGCATGTGTTACTGTAACAGGTAAGAAGCCAGATGTAGCTGCCGTCTGCTGATCTGTAACCTCACAGAAAGCCTCCGCCGCAGGCTGAAGACGCAACACTTCATTATCACGTTGTGCTCAGGTAAGAGGAGACAATGGACCCGGAGAACATAGAATCCGCGTACAGGACAATGTTACAGTGGAAAATTATTATTCCGCTCCCAGAGTAAAATTTGGTTTCATCACAAAACTTTGTGATAAAACAAGAACAGTTTCAATGCTTCAGTACAATGTATATCACAAAGTGATCAGCATCTATGTACATGTACGGTGCGGGTATGTGGAGCAGGCTCAGGAGCTCAGCCTGCTCCAGACACAAAGGATGCCAGCTGTGTAATACAGCCAGCAGCTGCCTCCAACAGCACCAACCGGACTAGAGGTGGTCCTGATTTCCAGGACTCGGTGCATCCGTTACGTCAGTGATCTGTGGCCACCTCCAACCTCCCGCCTCATCCTAGGTCTCCCATTTAGTTACCACAGATTACTGATGGGCCGATAAGCCAGGTCCTGCAAATCAATTCAGATCATATTGATTTAGCCCATGTGATCAACACCAAAAGGAGGAAAAAAAAAAAAGTTCAGTTTTTAGATCACTACACCATCCCAAAAAAAGACGATAAAATAACATGAAAATGTCTTCTATCCACCCTCCTAGCATGCTAACATGTTATTCGATGCCAAGGGTCATCAATATGGACGTGCATATCTGTGTCTGTTGTCACCACCTCAGACGCCAGGTTTAGGCAAAGTGCGCTTCCAGTCATTAGCACTATGAAGCCAGGTGTACACGTCCCGGCTTCAGAGAGGACTAGTTTTTTTTAGGCTGGGTGGGGCGCAATAAGCATGCGTCTCCCCAGCCTGAGAATACCAGCCCCCAGCTGTCAGGCTTTATCATGGCTGGGTATCAAAATTGGGCGGGTACATCGTTTCTTTAAATTACAAAGGTAGAAATACTGGGCACGATTCAAACAAAGCAGTCCATTGCTTTTGTTTCAGCTGCTTGCCCGAAAATACAGCGCATGTAGAAGCGTCTGTGTGAGACGCGAAACAGCTGTGATCCGGCGTGTCGTGTGCCGCCCCTTCCTCACTAGCTGCACCCGCATTTTAGATGTCGGAAAAAAATCCTTTTTCAAGGCAAGACTGGTGAGGGCTTTTCATTTTCTTCATCGATTCTTTAAATTATTTATTGAAATAATTAAAGACAAAAGAATGTTGATACACAGCCATGATAAGTGCATGGCTGGGGGCTGCACACAGTAGCCGCATGCTTTATCTGTGCTTGGTATCATAATATCGGGGGACCCTGCTCCAAATATTTTATTTTTACTGTACGATATAGACCCGCAGACTGCACCTATGATTGGTTGCAGGCAGACGGTATCACACAGGCTGGGGGCGCGTCTGACTGCAACCAATCACATACACCGGTGGGCGAGAAAAGCAGTGAATATTCATGAAGGATAATGCATGGCCCTGGAAGTAGAGTGAGAGGACCTGGAAGCAGTTACAGCCGCATCGGAGACTTGGTAAGTATGAAGTGCTTGCTTTATTTTGGTCTTATTTCCAGAGCTGCCAGACCAGGATGATTAGCCGGAATTCCCTGAGAACCCCGGGCCCGAGTCTGGCACTTTGTTACCTTTGAACCTGCGCGGCTCTAGACCTTTATAATGTGGGTCAGTCCATCACTAACCAGGAACTGTACTGTCATACCACTAGTTTCAGTACTAAGGGGCACTTTGCACACTACGACATCGCAGCTGCGATGTTGTTGGGGTCAAATCGAAAGTGACGCCCATCCGGTGTCGCAGTCGATATCGTAGTGTGTAAATCCTTTTTTATACGATTTTCGAGCGCAAAAACGTCCAAATCGTATCATCGGTCATTTCCATAATTTAGGAAGGACCGATGTTACGATGTTGTTCCTCGTTCCTGCGGCAGCACACATCGCTGTGTGTAAAGCCGCAGGAGTGAGGAACATCGCCTTACCTGCGTCCTGCGGCTCACGCCGGCTATGCGGAAGGACGAAGGTGGGCGGGATGTTTACGTCCTGCTCATCTCCGCCCCTCCGCTTCTATTGGCCGCCTGCCGTGTGACGTCACTATGACGCCGCACGACCCGCCCCCTTAATAAGTAGGCGGTTCGCCGGCCAGAGCGACGTTGCAGGGCAGGTAACTGCATGTGAAGCAGCTATAGCGATAATGTTCGCTACGGCAGCTATCACTAGATATCGCACATGCGACGGGGGCGGGGCCTATCGCGCTCGGCATCGCAAGCATCGGCTTGCGATATCGTAGTGTGAAAAGTGCCCCTAAGTTCAGAACGGATCTAATTAAATTAATTTTACATTATTTATCAATACATATAGATAGATTGTTATCCGGATATGTCTGAGTCCATATTACTTGGATGCAATAGTGTTTTATTGACAGACTATCTGCAAAAAAGAAACACAAATGCCTCAACCAGAAATCGTGCAAAGCCAACGTTTCGGCCGAGATTGGCCTTTATCAAGGTTTTGCGTATCCTATGATTGAGTAAGACAAATTGGACGTCTACAAGAACGTATCTCAAAGGAGGCGTCGGTTTTTATAGGTACATTGCAATACCCAAGGAGGCACGTAGGAAAAGTAGAGGGAGAGAGGAGATGTCTTAGCAGTAGGAGGAATAGGGACTGGGTCCCAGGGGTCAGTGGTGGCAGCAGGGGAAGGCAGGCGGTGGCCAATCTTGGCCGAAATGTTGGCTTTTGCACTATTTCCGGTTGAGGCGTTTGTGTGTCTTTTTTGCAGATAGTCTGTCAATAAAACACTATTGCATCCAAATTACTTGTCCTTTTGTGTGCTTTGGATTTACCTAAATATAGTCTCTTTTCCCTAAAGCACCTTCTGCTTCAAGCAGTAGAGCCCGGCCTTATCCCTCTACTTTATGAGTCCATATAGCATATGAAAATATCATTCAGACCCAAGCTCAGGCCTCGAATTACATAGTTTGAAATCCATAGTAAATGAACCGACCACCTGGAGAGGTCAGTGTATCTGTAGAGAACAGATATGCGCGCTATATAGGTCATGTCATGTATGCAGCCATTTACAGCGCCACCTGTGCCAGCCAGCCAGAGCGCTCAGCCAGTGCCGGAGGAGTACCTGATGCCACCGCCTTCAGCTTCTTCAGCAGTTTGATATGGGAGTCGGGCTTGATGATGTGTTTGATGTACGGCGAGCAGCCACAGTTCTCCAGGAGGGTGAAGTAATACAGCAGTCTATGGTGGTCTCTGCCCTCTATGGTGGGATACACGTACTTGGCCATGTGCTCGTAGAAAGCTTCAGGGCTCGCTTTTAAAGTGTCATACAGGCTGAGGGACTTTGCTCGCTCCTCTATTTCTGTTGTAGACAATCTGTAAATAATACATCACATATATTACACTTATCAAATACTAAAACTACACCAAGAAAGAAAAGTGGTGGATTGGATAAGATAGACAGGATGGATAGACAAGTCAATCATATGCAACTGATGAAAAAAACAAAAACAACATTTTCAAAATATCTCAATATATTCAGTTTTGAGTACGAGCGCTATATGCAGAAACCCCCGCACTTACAGCCTTGCCTGCTATCAATGAGGGAATTAATGGTTGTCTGAGGAATGTTCTGCCCCGAAGAATGCATTTGGGCAAATTATCAAGATCCGCTGCTGGCAGCTCCCTATATAATTGCCGACAATGACATCCCAGATGGACTTGATGGGAGACAATTCCAGAGACGCTGCAAACCATGGAAGCACATTGAGGAGACACGGGCTGCTCCTGTGCAGGAGAAACATGCGGCCCTGAGTTGTCATGTTGTAAACCTCTTTTGGGGAAATGGCCGCACTACTGATTGCAGGACCAAATCAATGTAACACTGGGCTGCTATTGTGACTGGAATAAAGATTAAACTAGACCATAGATTATACCAGTGCACACCACCGGACCCTGGAGCAGTGGAGACGTGTTCTGTGCAGTGAAGGATCACACTTCTCTATCTGACATCTGATGGGCGACTCTGAGCTTGGCAAATACCAGGAGAGCGCTACCGCCTAACTGCATTGTGCAAAGTTTGGGGGAGGAGTAATAACTAGTGATGAGTGAGCATTACCGTGCTCTGTACTTTTAACTAGCAGAAGATTTCATGGAAAAATGCTCCAGTGGCCCATTGACTTCCAATATACTCGGGTACTCAGATCGCGCCCATAGGAGCATCCAACTACTCAATACCAGTACCGAGCACCCGAGCATTGTAGTGCTCACTCATCACTAGTTACGAGTACCGAGCACTCGAGCATTGTAGTGCTGGCTCATCACTAGTTACGAGTACCGAGCATGATAGTGCCCACTCATCACTAGTTACGAGTACCGAGCACTCGAGCATGCATGGTAGTGCTGGCTCATCACTAGTTACGAGTACCGAGCACCTGAGCATGGTAGTGCTCGCTCATCACTAGTTACGAGTACCGAGCACCTGAGCATGGTAGTGCTCGATCATCACTAGTTACGAGTACTGTGCACCCAAGCATGGTAGTGCCCGCTCATCACTAGTTACGAGTACCGAGCACCTGAGCAGGGTAGTGCTCAATCATCACTAGTTACGAGTACTGAGCACCCAAGCATGGTAGTGCTCGCTCATCACTAGTTACAAGCCCCTGAGCATGGTAGTGCCTGCTCATCACTAGTTACAAGTACCCGAGCATGGTAGTGCTGGCTCATCACTAGTTACGAGTACTGTGCACCCAAGCATGGTAGTGCCCGCTCATCACTAGTTACGAGTACCGAGCACCTGAGCAGGGTAGTGTTCAATCATTACTAGTTACGAGTACCGAGCACCCAAGCATGGTAGTGCCCGCTCATCACTAGTTACGAGTACCGAGCACCTGAGCAGGGTAGTGCTCAATCATCACTAGTTACGAGTACCGAGCACCCAAGCATGGTAGTGCCCGCTCATCACTAGTTACGAGTACTGAGCACCCGAGCATGGTAGTGCTCAATCATCACTAGTTACGAGTACCGAGCACCCAAGCATGGTAGTGCTCGCTCATCACTAGTTACGAGTACCGAGCACCTGAGCATGGCAGTGCTCGATCATCACTAGTTATGAGAACTGAGCACCCGAGCATGGTAGTGCTCACTCATCACTAGTTACAAGTACCCAAGCCCCCGAGCATGGTAGTGCTCACTCATTACTAGTTACAAGCCCCCGAGCATGGTAGTGCCTGCTCATCACTAGTTACAAGCCCCCGAGCATGGTAGTGCCTGCTCATCACTAGTTACAAGTACCCGAGCATGGTAGTGCTGGCTCATCACTAGTTACGAGTACTGTGCACCCAAGCATGGTAGTGCCCGCTCATCACTAGTTACGAGTACCGAGCACCTGAGCAGGGTAGTGTTCAATCATTACTAGTTACGAGTACCGAGCACCCAAGCATGGTAGTGCCCGCTCATCACTAGTTACGAGTACCGAGCACCTGAGCAGGGTAGTGCTCACTCATCACTAGTTACAAGTACCCAAGCCCCCGAGCATGGTAGTGCTCACTCATTACTAGTTACAAGCCCCCGAGCATGGTAGTGCCTGCTCATCACTAGTTACAAGTACCCGAGCATGGCAGTACTCGCTCATCACTAGTTACGAGTACTGAGCACCCGAGCATGGTAGTGTTCGATCATCACTATGAGAACTGAGCACCCGAGCATGGTAGTGCCCTCTCATCACTAGTTACGAGTACCCGAGTATGGTAGTGCTGGCTCATCACTAGTTATGAATACTGAGCACCCGAGCATGGTAGTGACTGCTCATCACTAGTTACAAGTACCCGAGCACCCGAGCATGGTAGTGACTGCTCATCACTAGTTACAAGTACCCGAGCACCCGAGCATGGTAGTGTTCAATCATCACTAGTTACGAGAACTGAGCACCCCCGAGCATGGTAGTGCCCGCTCATCACTAGTTATGAGAACTGAGCACCCGAGCATGGTAGTGCCCGCTCATCACTAGTTACGAGTACCAAGCACCCAAGCATGGTAGTGCTCGCTTATCACTAGTTACGAGTACAGAGCACTAAATTTATAGAGGTGTTTTCAGGTGTCAGCCTCAGCCCCATAGTTTCAGTGAAAGGAAATCTCAAAGTTTTGCACAAGACATTGTGGACAATTGTAATGCTCAACTTTGTGGAAATAGTTTGGGGAAGGCCCATTTCTGTTCCCCATGACTCTGCCGAGTGCAAAAAGAAAGGTCCATAAAGAGATGATAGTTGAACAGTTTGTCCTGCCAGTTACTCACCAGAGCCTGGACATCAACCCCATCCAACATGCTTGGTATGGACAGGAACGGAGGTTGTGAACCCGACTCTACTCCAATATCAGTGTCAGAACTCACAAATGATCTTCTAGATGAAGGGGGAAAATTTCCACAGACGCCTCAAAAATCTTGTAAAAAGTCTTCCATGAAGAGAAGAAATTATTATAGCTGAAAAGTGGGAACTAACTCCATATTATTACCTATGATGGAGAATGGGAGGTATAAAAGCTCCTGTAGGTGTAATGTGGGCACTATACATTTGTCATAGTGTAGGTATATGACAGCTTGATAGCCATTTCTCCCATTATTCTGCTACCATTAGGAGCTGACGTGGATGTGAAGCTTCCTCTGACTTTATTCGTGCTGATTTACCAGGGAATAAACAAAGAACTTGTCAAAATAGTCATCTTCAGATCAGCGCTAACAGCTCCGGCAATGCAGCAGTATCATTTCTGGCATCGGGAGAAATCTTTGAGTTAGGAGAATGTAGTCGACTGTAGAGAAGATTTACCCACAAAACCACATAATGATGATATGAAAAACACTGCCAATAACAAACCTCGCTCTGCTCCATGTTTAATGTCGGTCACCTATAAAGATCACAACATCCAATGTTGAGCATGGCACGGCTAATAATCGTCTGGAACAAAGACGTCTACACAATAACAGAACTGAACCATTCAATACTGACAAAAAGACAGTCCAGCAAATGCTAGGGTCTTCTGCAATACTATAGAACAAGTATTACCCATATAAAGACCTGCACTTTCTATAGATGTCACACCCTGTGGTGAGGATCACATTCATTCCCTATTTCATTTCATATGCAGTGACTACCGAGGTTCCACCAGCTACTGTACATGGGACCCCCTGGTGAGCGCCGCAACACAGATGGGTACACATTACAACGGTGAGCCCTTGCGCTAGGGAAAGGGGAGCAGGGTAAGCTCCTAATCTCACCTGAGGCTGAACCCTGTGCTCCCTAACGTCCCTACACGGACTCTTTCACCCCGTTGCGGATCGCGTGCCTATCGTGGAAACGCACTCTAAGGCTGCTTTAACACTAATGTTTTTTTATAATGCGTCATGAACCTTTTTTTACTGTAAAAGCGGATCCTGCTTTTACAAAGAAAAACGCATGTGTTATTTTGCAGGATCCTGTCACTCGATGTTTAGGGGCGGGCATTGAAGTCACGTGATAGGGAGTCAGTGGAACTGAACATGACAGACTGGGAGCCGGCATCTGACAGCTGCGGAGGCTCGTAACCAAGGAAAACATCGGGTAACTTGCTTGGATACACGATATTTACCTTGGTTACGAGCGTCCGCAGCTGCTAGGAGCCGGGCTCCCTGCACTCGTAACTAAGGTAAACATCGGGTAACTTGCTCGGTTACCCGATATTTACCTTGGTTACGAGTGTCCGCAGGTCTCAGGCGGGGTAGAGAGAGAGGAGAGGGAGGGGGAGAGAGGGAGGGGGAGAGAGGGAGGGGGAGAGAGGGAGGGGGAGAGAGGGAGGGGGAGAGAGGGAGGGGGAGAGAGAGAGGAGAGGGAGGGGAGGAGAGGGAGGGGGAGAGAGAGGGGGGGAGAGAGAGACTGATCACGCGATGCTGGTTTCTGGGCATGCTCAGTAGAGCAAGCAGGATCCTGTCTATCAGCATGCCAGCGTTCACATGCGTTTGCATGCAGTATAGTCAGGATCCAGCAATTTGCAGTATTTGGACGCAGCTCAAAAAACGCTATTTTGAAAAAAGTAAAAAAAACTGCAAGTCGCTGGATCCTCACTATAACGCACGCAAACACATGTGAACGCATGTAGACGTGAGTCCATTGCAAATGCATTGAAATGAAAACACATTTGCACTGGATCCGTTTTTAAGTTACAAAAACATTCAGGACGCATGTTAAAAAAAACGTAGTGTGAAAGCAGCCTTAGATAAAGATATAGAGGAGATAAGACAGACAGGGATAAAATAAACAACAATCATACAAAGCACTCAAAACAACAAAAAGTAACAATGAGGGATGGACCAAACAGGATTAAGCAGGGGAAAACTACACAGCTCTCACACAACAAACATTCTCTGAAAGGCTTCCTGGTCTTCCGCTCACAGGTTCCCTGTAGAAGCAGTATAGCAGAAACTATAACCACTGATTACCTGGACTAGGAGAGAGGTCTTTTCAGCAGAGCTGATTAGCAATAGAGACCAGATGATTATTGCTCACACTCAGAGTTTCTGGAGACCAGATTATCTACTTAACCCTAGTGGCACTGGATAAAGGAGAATCTTCACAGCCAGCAGTATTAACCTGAGCCAGTGTGTATGAAGCCCTGTGCTGTGATCTCCTGACACCAGAAATAGGAGGGACCACTCTCCGTCATGGTACCCTCGTGACATCGACACTGTTATTTTTGTTTTATATCAGAGATATAATATGTTTTATGGAACTTTTTTTTTGCATATTTGTTAGATTTCACCATCAAATGACGCTCCAGGTTGCAGCTTGCAGAATGCTGACGGAAAATAGCTGACCATGACACCCCTGTTACACAAGACAATGTGCTGCAGAGAGCTGTGATTTTTAAGAAAGCTTAAAGGGAAACTGCCACGAGAAAAAAAAAAAGCTAATAACCTGTAGACATGAGGTTAATCTGCAGGTTAATAGCATTGTGAACCTGCCCGGCACCTGCATATTGAACCCTGCTGACGGGAGGAAAAGAACTTTAATCCTCTCTGCAGCATTCGGCTTTCAGTTATAGGGGCGGAACCGATGCAGGTTCAGTCACCACTCAGTGTATGGAGAGCGGCGGCAGTAACTGTGCCCTCTGCACTAACTGACACAGCTAGGTGAGTGGCTGTCAGTCAGTGCAGGGCGCAGTTACAGCTGCCACTCTCCATACACAGAGTGATGAATTAATCCACTCCGACACCACCCCTATGACTGGAAGCTGAACACTGCCGGGAGGATTTAAGTTCTTTTCATTCCGGGGTTTGATGTGCAGGTGCCGGGCAGCTTCAGAATGCTATAAACCTGTAGATTAACCGAATAAACTATCATATATTTGATGAACAAAGGAAAAAATCCAACAGCTGCAAAAAAGGGGTAATGGTTAGAAGCATGGTTGTTTGCTGGAAACACGTAGACCATTGTTTACTTTTTCCCATGGTTTCATAACCTTTATACCACCCCCTTTTTATAGAGAACCCTTAAAGCCATGTTTCACTAATTACCCCATTTTTGCGGATGTTGGATTTCCTCCTTTTTTGGTGAAGTCATTACCTGGTGGCCGGCCGAGAGCCTCCGTGCACTGCACCCCAATTACTCTTACCTGCTGAGCTGACAATTGCACTCTCTTTCCATACGATATTTATATATATATATATATATATATATATGTGTATATATATATATATATAAAATATATATATATATATATATATATGTATATATAAAAACATACTGTATATAAATGTTACGTCAACACACGGTGATTAATGAATACAAGATCTCCGCTGAAAAACGTACGTAGTTAGCTTTTTTAATCAGAGTGCAAAAGCCATCCAACCCCGTCAAGGTGACCTGTGACCTAAATATAGACGGTCCCTGTCACTATTGTCCCAATTGTCCATTTGTGCCACTCCAGGTTCATCTGAATGGGGAGTGACAAATGAACCAGGCAGAGCTCATAATTACAACCTTGTCTGGGTTGGATGTGTAAAGAAGGGTGCTGAGCCATATGGAGGGATAGGGCACAAGTGAGAGGGACAATCCATACTAGGTACACCTTGATGTGGTTGGATGGCTTTTACACTCTTTGATAAAAAACAAACAAAAAAAAACAAACACTAAGTACCTTATGTTTTTAACCTTTCAGCAATGTGTTCCTAGGACCAGTTTCTTCCAATTGGCGAGTCTAAACTGGTAACATGAATTAAATAGGAAGCAAGCGGTCCTAGGAACACTCGTTCCTGATTATTAGCCAGTGTAAATTAGTTTTAAAGAGGGTGTCCACTATTCAAAAAAATCCCTTCTCAATTGCATAACCCCCTGTACTTGCCCACCTCCGATATCGGTGCCATTCCAGAGACATCAGCGAGGTAAGAACTGTTGCTAGTCTGACTTTCTCTGGATGTCAGAAAGGTCCAAAAAGAAGTGAGTATTAAGTGCCTGATGTTTGGTTGCAGGGCCCACATAGCATAACAATGTCACACGAGCTCCAGGGCCGACATCACTGAAACATTACCAGCATCGGGGTGAGTACAGGCGGTTTTTATTTTACAAGAGGAAATATAGCAATTGAGAAGAAGTTGCTTGAGTAATGGACAATCCCTTTAAGCAATGTTTTAATTCTTGATATGCATCACTTTACCATTTGTCCAATGTACTAGCGATTAACGTATTTGATCTATCAACTTCATGCGTCTATTATGTGAGCAATGTGTCTGCTCTATGTGTCTGATATGTGAGCTCTGTATCTGCTGTATGTGTGTGAGCTAAGTGTGTGCTGTACTTGTATGATATGCTACTAGTGTGCATGCTGTATGTGCCTCATATGTGAGGCGTGTGTGCTATACGTGCCTAATATGTGAGCTACGTGTGTGCTATATGTGTCTGATGTGTGAGCGGTGTATGCTATATGTGTCTGATATGTGAGCGGTGTATGCTATATGTGTCTGATGTGTGAGCGGTGTGTGCTATATGTGTCTGATATGTGAGCGGTGTGTGCTATATGTGTCTGATGTGTGAGCGGTGTGTGCTATATGTGTCTGATGTGTGAGCGGTGTATGCTATATGTGTCTGATATGTAAGCGGTGTGTGCTATGTGTGTCTGATATGTGAGCGGTGTATGCTATATGTGTCTGATATGTGAGCGGTGTATGCTATATGTGTCTGATATGTGAGCGGTGTGTGCTATGTGTGTCTGATATGTGAGTGGTGTATGTGCTATATGTGTCTGATATGTGAGCGGTGTGTGCTATATGTGTCTGATATGTGAGCGGTGTATGCTATGTGTGTCTGATATGTGAGCAATGTATGTGCTATATGTGTCTGATATGTAGCGGTGTATGCTGTATCTCTGATATGTGAACATTGTATGTGTTATATGTGTCTGATATGTGAGCGGTGTATGTGCTATATGTATCTGATATGTGAACATTGTATGTGCTATATGTGTCTGATATGTCATTTATAACCAACAATGTTGTGTGTACTGAGGAAATCATACAGCCTTTTTTTAAAAGCTGTTATAGTATCTGCCATTACTACCTCTTGTAGTAATGTGAGCGGTGTATGTGCTATATGTGTCTGATATGTGAGCGGTGTATGTGCTATATGTGTCTAATATGTGAGTGGTGTATGTGCTATATGTGTCTAATATGTGAGTGGTGTATGTGCTATATGTGTCTGATATGTGAGTGGTGCATGTGCTATATGTGTCTGATATGTGAGTGGTGTATGTGCTATATGTGTCTAATATGTGAGTGGTGCATGTGCTATATGTGTCTGATATGTGAGTGGTGTATGTGCTATATGTGTCTGATATGTGAGTGGTGTATGTGCTATATGTGTCTAATATGTGAGTGGTGTATGTGCTATATGTGTCTGATATGTGAGCGGTGTATGTGCTATATGTGTCTAATATGTGAGTGGTGTATGTGCTATATGTGTCTAATATGTGAGTGGTGTATGTGCTATATGTGTCTGATATGTGAGTGGTGCATGTGCTATATGTGTCTGATATGTGAGTGGTGTATGTGCTATATGTGTCTAATATGTGAGTGGTGCATGTGCTATATGTGTCTGATATGTGAGTGGTGTATGTGCTATATGTGTCTGATATGTGAGTGGTGTATGTGCTATATGTGTCTAATATGTGAGTGGTGTATGTGCTATATGTGTCTGATATGTGAGTGGTGTATGTGCTATATGTGTCTGATATGTGAGCGGTGTATGTGCTATATGTGTCTAATATGTGAGTGGTGTATGTGCTATATGTGTCTAATATGTGAGTGGTGTATGTGCTATATGTGTCTGATATGTGAGTGGTGCATGTGCTATATGTGTCTGATATGTGAGTGGTGTATGTGCTATATGTGTCTAATATGTGAGTGGTGTATGTGCTATATGTGTCTAATATGTGAGTGGTGTATGTGCTATATGTGTCTGATATGTGAGTGGTGTATGTGCTATATGTGAGTGAGCGGTGTATGTGCTATATGTGTCTGATATGTGAGCGGTGTATGTGCTATATGTGTCTGATATGTGAGTGGTGTATGTGCTATATGTGTCTGATATGTGAGTGGTGTATGTGCTATATGTGAGTGAGCGGTGTATGTGCTATATGTGTCTGATATGTGAGTGGTGCATGTGCTATATGTGTCTGATATGTGAGTGGTGTATGTGCTATATGTGTCTGATATGTGAGTGGTGCATGTGCTATATGTGTCTGATATGTGAGTGGTGCATGTGCTATATGTGTCTGATATGTGAGCGGTGTATGTGCTATATGTGTCTGATATGTGAGTGGTGCATGTGCTATATGTGTCTGATATGTGAGTGGTGCATGTGCTATATGTGTCTGATATGTGAGTGGTGCATGTGCTATATGTGTCTGATATGTGAGTGGTGTATGTGCTATATGTGAGTGAGCGGTGTATGTGCTATATGTGTCTGATATGTGAGCGGTGCATGTGCTATATGTGTCTAATATGTGAGTGGTGTATGTGCTATATGTGTCTGATATGTGAGCGGTGTATGTGCTATATGTGTCTGATATGTGAGTGGTGTATGTGCTATATGTGAGTGAGCGGTGTATGTGCTATATGTGTCTGATATGTGAGTGGTGCATGTGCTTTATGTGTCTGATATGTGAGTGGTGTATGTGCTATATGTGTCTGATATGTGAGCGGTGTATGTGCTATATGTGTCTGATATGTGAGTGGTGTATGTGCTATATGTGAGTGAGCGGTGTATGTGCTATATGTGTCTGATATGTGAGTGGTGCATGTGCTTTATGTGTCTGATATGTGAGTGGTGTATGTGCTATATGTGTCTAATATGTGAGTGGTGTATGTGCTATATGTGTCTGATATGTGAGTGGTGCATGTGCTATATGTGTCTGATATGTGAGTGGTGTATGTGCTATATGTGTCTAATATGTGAGTGGTGTATGTGCTATATGTGTCTAATATGTGAGTGGTGTATGTGCTATATGTGTCTAATATGTGAGTGGTGTATGTGCTATATGTGTCTGATATGTGAGTGGTGCATGTGCTATATGTGTCTGATATGTGAGTGGTGTATGTGCTATATGTGTCTAATATGTGAGTGGTGTATGTGCTATATGTGTCTAATATGTGAGTGGTGTATGTGCTATATGTGTCTGATATGTGAGCGGTGTATGTGCTATATGTGTCTGATATGTGAGTGGTGTATGTGCTATATGTGTCTGATATGTGAGTGGTGTATGTGCTATATGTGAGTGAGCGGTGTATGTGCTATATGTGTCTGATATGTGAGTGGTGCATGTGCTATATGTGTCTGATATGTGAGTGGTGTATGTGCTATATGTGTCTGATATGTGAGTGGTGCATGTGCTATATGTGTCTGATATGTGAGTGGTGCATGTGCTATATGTGTCTGATATGTGAGCGGTGTATGTGCTATATGTGTCTGATATGTGAGTGGTGCATGTGCTATATGTGTCTGATATGTGAGTGGTGCATGTGCTATATGTGTCTGATATGTGAGTGGTGCATGTGCTATATGTGTCTGATATGTGAGTGGTGTATGTGCTATATGTGAGTGAGCGGTGTATGTGCTATATGTGTCTGATATGTGAGCGGTGCATGTGCTATATGTGTCTAATATGTGAGTGGTGTATGTGCTATATGTGTCTGATATGTGAGCGGTGTATGTGCTATATGTGTCTGATATGTGAGTGGTGTATGTGCTATATGTGAGTGAGCGGTGTATGTGCTATATGTGTCTGATATGTGAGTGGTGCATGTGCTTTATGTGTCTGATATGTGAGTGGTGTATGTGCTATATGTGTCTGATATGTGAGTGGTGTATGTGCTATATGTGAGTGAGCGGTGTATGTGCTATATGTGTCTGATATGTGAGTGGTGCATGTGCTATATGTGTCTGATATGTGAGTGGTGTATGTGCTATATGTGTCTGATATGTGAGTGGTGTATGTGCTATATGTGAGTGAGCGGTGTATGTGCTATATGTGTCTGATATGTGAGTGGTGCATGTGCTATATGTGTCTGATATGTGAGTGGTGTATGTGCTATATGTGTCTGATATGTGAGTGGTGTATGTGCTATATGTGAGTGAGCGGTGTATGTGCTATATGTGTCTGATATGTGAGCGGTGTATGTGCTATATGTGTCTGATATGTGAGTGGTGTATGTGCTATATGTGTCTGATATGTGAGTGGTGTATGTGCTATATGTGAGTGAGCGGTGTATGTGCTATATGTGTCTGATATGTGAGTGGTGCATGTGCTATATGTGTCTGATATGTGAGTGGTGTATGTGCTATATGTGTCTGATATGTGAGTGGTGCATGTGCTATATGTGTCTGATATGTGAGTGGTGCATGTGCTATATGTGTCTGATATGTGAGCGGTGTATGTGCTATATGTGTCTGATATGTGAGTGGTGCATGTGCTATATGTGTCTGATATGTGAGTGGTGCATGTGCTATATGTGTCTGATATGTGAGTGGTGCATGTGCTATATGTGTCTGATATGTGAGTGGTGTATGTGCTATATGTGAGTGAGCGGTGTATGTGCTATATGTGTCTGATATGTGAGCGGTGCATGTGCTATATGTGTCTAATATGTGAGTGGTGTATGTGCTATATGTGTCTGATATGTGAGCGGTGTATGTGCTATATGTGTCTGATATGTGAGTGGCGTATGTGCTATATGTGTCTAATATGTGAGCGGTGTATGTGCTATATGTGTCTGATATGTGAGTGGTGTATGCTGTATCTCTGATATGTGAACATTGTATGTGCTATATGTATCTGATATGTGAACATTGTATGTGCTGTATGTATCTGATATGTCATTTATAACCAACAATGTTGTGTGTACTGAGGAAATCATACAGCCTTTTTTTAAAAGCTGTTATAGTATCTGCCATTACTACCTCTTGTAGTAATGTGAGCGGTGTATGTGCTATATGTGTCTGATATGTGAGTGGTGCATGTGCTATATGTGTCTGATATGTGAGTGGTGTATGTGCTATATGTGTCTAATATGTGAGTGGTGTATGTGCTATATGTGTCTGATATGTGAGTGGTGCATGTACTATATGTGTCTGATATGTGAGTGGTGTATGTGCTATATGTGTCTAATATGTGAGTGGTGTATGTGCTATATGTGTCTGATATGTGAGTGGTGCATGTACTATATGTGTCTGATATGTGAGTGGTGTATGTGCTATATGTGTCTAATATGTGAGTGGTGTATGTGCTATATGTGTCTGATATGTGAGTGGTGCATGTGCTATATGTGTCTGATATGTGAGTGGTGTATGTGCTATATGTGTCTAATATGTGAGTGGTGTATGTGCTATATGTGTCTGATATGTGAGTGGTGCATGTGCTATATGTGTCTGATATGTGAGTGGTTCATGTGCTATATGTGTCTGATATGTGAGTGGTGTATGTGCTATATGTGAGCGGTGTATGTGCTATATGTGTCTGATATGTGAGCGGTGCATGTGCTATATGTGTCTGATATGTGAGTGGTGTATGTGCTATATGTGAGCGGTGTATGTGCTATATGTGTCTGATATGTGAGTGGTGTATGTGCTATATGTGAGCGGTGTATGTGCTATATGTGTCTGATATGTGAGTGGTGTATGTGCTATATGTGAGCGGTGTATGTGCTATATGTGTCTGATATGTGAGCGGTGTATGTGCTATATGTGAGCGGTGTATGTGCTATATGTGTCTGATATGTGAGTGGTGTATGTGCTATATGTGAGCGGTGTATGTGCTATATGTGTCTGATATGTGAGCGGTGTATGTGCTATATGTGTCTGATATGTGAGCGGTGTATGTGCTATATGTGTCTGATATGTGAGCGGTGTATGTGCTATATGTGAGCGGTGTATGTGCTATATGTGTCTGATATGTGAGCGGTGCATGTGCTATATGTGTCTAATATGTGAGTGGTGTATGTGCTATATGTGTCTGATATGTGAGCGGTGTATGTGCTATATGTGTCTGATATGTGAGTGGTGTATGTGCTATATGTGAGCGGTGTATGTGCTATATGTGTCTGATATGTGAGCGGTGTATGTGCTATATGTGTCTGATATGTGAGCGGTGTATGTGCTATATGTGTCTGATATGTGAGCGGTGTATGTGCTATATGTGTCTGATATGTGAGTGGTGTATGTGCTATATGTGTCTGATATGTGAGCGGTGTATGTGCTATATGTGAGCGGTGTATGTGCTATATGTGTCTGATATGTGAGCGGTGCATGTGCTATATGTGTCTAATATGTGAGTGGTGTATGTGCTATATGTGTCTGATATGTGAGCGGTGTATGTGCTATATGTGTCTGATATGTGAGTGGTGTATGTGCTATATGTGAGCGGTGTATGTGCTATATGTGTCTGATATGTGAGTGGTGTATGTGCTATATGTGTCTGATATGTGAGTGGTGCATGTGCTATATGTGTCTGATATGTGAGTGGTGTATGTGCTATATGTGAGCGGTGTATGTGCTATATGTGTCTGATATGTGAGCGGTGTATGTGCTATATGTGTCTGATATGTGAGCGGTGTATGTGCTATATGTGTCTGATATGTGAGCGGTGTATGTGCTATATGTGTCTGATATGTGAGTGGTGTATGTGCTATATGTGTCTGATATGTGAGCGGTGTATGTGCTATATGTGAGCGGTGTATGTGCTATATGTGTCTGATATGTGAGCGGTGCATGTGCTATATGTGTCTAATATGTGAGTGGTGTATGTGCTATATGTGTCTGATATGTGAGCGGTGTATGTGCTATATGTGTCTGATATGTGAGTGGTGTATGTGCTATATGTGTCTGATATGTGAGTGGTGTATGTGCTATATGTGAGTGAGCGGTGTATGTGCTATATGTGTCTGATATGTGAGTGGTGTATGTGCTATATGTGAGTGAGCGGTGCATGTGCTATATGTGTCTAATATGTGAGTGGCGTATGTGCTATATGTGTCTGATATGTGAGTGGTGTATGTGCTATATGTGTCTGATATGTGAGTGGTGTATGTGCTATATGTGTCTGATATGTGAGTGGTGTATGTGCTATATGTGTCTAATATGTGAGCGGTGTATGTGCTATATGTGTCTGATATGTGAGCGGTGTATGTGCTATATGTGTCTGATATGTGAGTGGTGTATGTGCTATATGTGTCTGATATGTGAGCGGTGTATGTGCTATATGTGTCTGATATGTGAGCGGTGTATGTGCTATATGTGTCTGATATGTGAGTGGTGTATGTGCTATATGTGTCTGATACGTGAGCGGTGTATGTGCTATATGTGTCTGATATGTGAGCGGTGTATGTGCTATATGTGTCTGATATGTGAGCGGTGTATGTGCTATATGTGTCTGATATGTGAGTGGTGTATGTGCTATATGTGTCTGATATGTGAGCGGTGTATGTGCTATATGTGTCTGATATGTGAGCGGTGTATGTGCTATATGTGTCTGATATGTGAGTGGTGTATGTGCTATATGTGTCTGATATGTGAGTGGTGTATGTGCTATATGTGAGTGAGCGGTGTATGTGCTATATGTGTCTGATATGTGAGCGGTGTATGTGCTATATGTGTCTGATATGTGAGTGGTGTATGTGCTATATGTGTCTGATATGTGAGTGGTGTATGTGCTATATGTGAGTGAGCGGTGTATGTGCTATATGTGTCTGATATGTGAGTGGTGTATGTGCTATATGTGTCTAATATGTGAGCGGTGTATGTGCTATATGTGTCTGATATGTGAGCGGTGTATGTGCTATATGTGTCTGATATGTGAGTGGTGTATGTGCTATATGTGTCTGATATGTGAGCGGTGTATGTGCTATATGTGTCTGATATGTGAGCGGTGTATGTGCTATATGTGTCTGATATGTGAGTGGTGTATGTGCTATATGTGTCTGATACGTGAGCGGTGTATGTGCTATATGTGTCTGATATGTGAGCGGTGTATGTGCTATATGTGTCTGATATGTGAGCGGTGTATGTGCTATATGTGTCTGATATGTGAGTGGTGTATGTGCTATATGTGTCTGATATGTGAGCGGTGTATGTGCTATATGTGTCTAATATGTGAGTGGTGCATGTGCTATATGTGTCTGATATGTGAGTGGTGTATGTGCTATATGTGTCTGATACGTGAGCGGTGTGTGTGCTATATGTGTCTGATATGTGAGTGGTGTATGTGCTATATGTGTCTGATATGTGAGCGGTGTATGTGCTATATGTGTCTAATATGTGAGTGGTGTATGTGCTATATGTGTCTGATATGTGAGCGGTGTATGTGCTATATGTGTCTGATATGTGAGCGGTGCATGTGCTATATGTGTCTAATATGTGAGTGGCGTATGTGCTATATGTGTCTGATATGTGAGCGGTGTATGTGCTATATGTGTCTGATATGTGAGTGGTGTATGTGCTATATGTGTCTGATATGTGAGTGGTGTATGTGCTATATGTGTCTGATATGTGAGCGGTGTATGTGCTATATGTGTCTGATATGTGAGCGGTGCATGTGCTATATGTGTCTAATATGTGAGTGGCGTATGTGCTATATGTGTCTGATATGTGAGCGGTGTATGTGCTATATGTGTCTGATATGTGAGTGGTGTATGTGCTATATGTGTCTGATATGTGAGTGGTGTATGTGCTATATGTGTCTGATATGTGAGTGGTGTATGTGCTATATGTGTCTGATATGTGAGCGGTGTGTGTGCTATATGTGTCTGATATGTGAGTGGTGTATGTGCTATATGTGTCTAATATGTGAGCGGTGTATGTGCTATATGTGTCTAATATGTGAGTGGTGTATGTGCTATATGTGTCTGATATGTGAGCGGTGTATGTGCTATATGTGTCTGATATGTGAGCGGTGCATGTGCTATATGTGTCTAATATGTGAGTGGCGTATGTGCTATATGTGTCTGATATGTGAGCGGTGTATGTGCTATATGTGTCTGATATGTGAGTGGTGTATGTGCTATATGTGTCTGATATGTGAGTGGTGTATGTGCTATATGTGTCTGATATGTGAGTGGTGTATGTGCTATATGTGTCTGATATGTGAGTGGTGCATGTGCTATATGTGTCTAATATGTGAGTGGCGTATGTGCTATATGTGTCTGATATGTGAGTGGTGTATGTGCTATATGTGTCTAATATGTGAGCGGTGTATGTGCTATATGTGTCTGATATGTGAGCGGTGTATGTGCTATATGTGTCTGATATGTGAGTGGTGTATGTGCTATATGTGTCTGATACGTGAGTGGTGTATGTGCTATATGTCTGATATGTGAGTAGTGTATGTGCTATATGTGTCTGATACGTGAGTGGTGTATGTGCTATATGTCTGATATGTGAGTAGTATGAATGTTGTATGTGTGATATGTGAACATTGTATGTGCTTCAGGTGTGGTATATGTGAATGTTGTGTGTGCTGACATGACAAGCAGCAGCTGGAGACTAATGATTAATTGTAAAAGGGAGTAAATATGAGACTCATTATTTAGCCACCACTCAGGTTACAAAGTCTTAGGGGAAGTTCACACACTGCTTTTTTTTTGACGCTGCGTTTTTTTGCGGCAAAAAACGCACAGAAATACACCCGCGGCAAAAAAAAACACGGCAAAAACGCATGCGTTTTTATTGCCTTTGTTGCTGTGTTTTTCTGTTTTTTTTTTGCTCACTGCGTTTTTATGCGCTTTTTTTTTTTTATATCAGTGAACAATGTCATTAAAAATTGTTGGTAGAAAAAAAAAAAAAAAAGGTCTCAGCATCCAGGACTGTAAGCTGGAGGGCTGGAGGGAGAGGCAGGGGGAGCAGAACTGCAAGGCTCAGCATCCTCCATCCAGGACTGTATGCAAGAGTTTTTTTGCCCACCAAAAAAATGACGTGGGCTTCGCCATAATTTTGTACGCTAGCCAGGTACAGCAAGCAGGTACGGGCTGCCCCCAGCCCCCTATTTGTATCCGGCTGTGAACCAAAAATATAGGGGAACACTTTTTTTTTTATTTCATAAATTTCATGAAATAATTAAAAAAAAATGACGTGGGCTTCGCCCAATTTTTGAGTCCAGCCAGGTACAGCTAGGCAGCTTGGGATTGGAATCAGCAGTGCAGAGTGCCCAAGCTTTCTGGGCACCCCCGCTGTGAATTGCAGTCCGCAGCCACCCCAGAAAATGGCGCTTTCATAGATGCGCCATCTTCTGGCGCTGTATCCAACTTTTCCAGCTGCCCTGGTGATGGGTGGCTCGCTGGGTAATGATGGGGTTTGGGCTAGCTGTATATTATCAACTGGCCCTAAGCCCGAAATTCATGGTGTCACGCCAATATTAGACATGGCCACCATGAATATCTAGTAAAGATAAAAAAAAAAAAAACACAACACAGAAAAATATTTTTATTAGAAATAAAACAACACAATTAGTGACTCCATCTTTATTGAAATAAAGAACACCCTCCGCAGTAATCCTGGGTCAAGGGTCCCGCGCCGTCCAATCCGGATCCAATATCATCTGATCGGTTTGCTGGAAGGCAAAGCGATCAGATGATGTGTCAGGATCAAGGATGTGAATCACATCACACAGCAGCTGATTGTATAAAAGCCCTTTATACAATCAGCTGATGCATCAGTGCAAAAAAATAAATACACACGTCTGTGCAGACTCCTATCCAATCGATGCAGGAGCCGCCGGTAATCAGTGAAGCGGCCTCCTGACAGCATCAGCTGATAGTGTAAGCCGGCCGGGTGGTAAAAAGGCGGCGTCACCGCGAGACTTACGATCAGTTGATGCGTCAGGTGCTGCATCAGGTGATCACCGCCAGGTTCTGCAGCCAGAAGTCTGCACACAGCCGGAGCGGCAGTACCGGGAGAGGAGCTGGGAGCGGACATGGCACTGGGAGTCTGCAGACAGGTGAGTATGACATTTTTTTTTTCCTACTGTTCACTTTTGATTTCGCAGCTGCTTCCAACTCCCGCCCGGACATTGCGTAGGACGGGAGCGGACATGGCGCAGGACGGGAGGTGGATGCAGCGGTGGCGGTACCAGGAGGAGTCACGCTTCTGTGTTTACCAACAGAAGGAATCCTCTTCCTGTACATGTCACTTTACTACCCACCCCTTGCATTTATAGCTGCGTTTTTAGACATAGAAACGCACTAAAACGCAGCTATATTTGCAATTTGCGTTTTTCATTGCATTTTTGAACATCTCATTGAACTCAATGGGTGGAAAACGCAGTGAAAAAAGCAAAAATAATTGACATGCTGCGTTTTTGTGAGCACCACAAAACGCAGCTAAAAAAAAAAACGCTGTGTGCAGACCGCAAAAATGAAAACTCATAGACATTGCTGGGGAAGCAAAGTCATGCAGTTTTCTGAGCAAAAATGCACCCGAAAAACGCCACGAAAAACGCACTGTGCGCACATAGCCTTATTAGTATGACAAAGCAGCTTACATTGTATTGCTGCGTCCTAAAGTACATAAATATGATAAGACGATAAGGATCCGGCCCTCAGACTAAAAAAGGTTGTGCACTTTACAGTATGTCTTTCTGGAAACATTACTATGGATTTTTTCTGAAACATTAATTCCATAATCCCGGATAGGCTTACATCTGTTATTATTTATTTTACCCTCTTATATCGCGCCGTTCATTTGCACAGCAGATTACAGACATCACGTACATATTATCTTACTTCTAGGTTTTCTTCAATGCTCCCAGTTCTCACACCAGCACAAGGTTACCTATTGATCAAGGACGTACAATAATAAAAATGGTTCCTCTCCTGTAATATGGAATGCAGCTATAGGATGTCACAAACTATATTGACATTTGGTTTATCTCTGGACTCATCTTCAAGTATAGAGAAATCCTCAGTTCTCATTGATCTAAGCGTGGGCAGCGTTTATTATGAGGATAATTGGGTTCTCCGGTTCACAGTTATATTGAACATGGTTTTCAATAGTCGCCCCTCATAAATGGAGAAAGAATCAAGAAATACACAATCCAGCAAGCTGAAAAATGACATGAGAACTGGCGATGTCTATAAAACTTTTCAATTAGTCCTTTACCTGGGCAACCCCTTCTAAAATACTCTATTCCACACTGGAAAATAAAAATACCATATACGCACCATCGCCATTTCAGTGGAGTGGGCAACGGGCACCCTGAGGCTAGCGTGACATTGTTAGGCCATGTGAGCCCTACAGCCAATTGGTGGCAACAAATGGCCAGCAGTTCTCACATAATCATTGGAAGGCCAAGGTTCATCGGAAGGAAGTGAGAGCACAGCAGCTCATTACCGTTTGCCGACTGGCATGACATAACAGTGTCACGTAATCCTCGGGATACCCAGCACCAACATCGCTGCAATAGCACTGTATGCTAAGGGAGCATGATAATAAGCAGAATAGTTACTAAAAAAATAGTAATAGCAAAATTTATCTAGAACCATGAGATTAAAACATATAAAGTTATTAGATATGCAATATATTTATGCCATATATCACAATATATATATATATATATATATATATATATATATATATATATATATACACTATATATCTGCTTATTTGTGCGCAGAGTCAATAAAATTGCATGTTTTAAGTTGGGTTTAAGGTGTACTTTGCACACTACGATATCGCAGGTGCGATGTCGGTGGGGTCAAATCGAAAGTGACGCACATCCGGCGTTGCTGTCGATATCGGAGTGTGTAAATCCTTTTTGATGCTATTAACGAGCGCAAAAGCGTCATAATCGCATCATCGGTGTAGTGTCCGACATTTTCATAATTTCGCTGCAGCAACGGTACGATGTTGTTCCTCGTTCCCCTGCGTTAGCACACATCGCTGTGTGAGAAGCCGCAGGAGCGAGGAACATCAGCTTACCTGCGTCACCGCGGCTCACGCCGGCTATGCGGAAGGACGGAGGTGGGCGGGATGTTTATGTCCCGCTCATCTCTGCCCCTCTGCTTCTATTGGCCGCCTGCCGTGTGACGTCGCTGTGACGTCGCACGACCCGCCCCCTTAGGAAGGAGGCGGTTCGCCAGCCAGAGCGACGTCGCAGGACAGGTAAGTGCGTGTGAAGCTGCCGTAGCAATAATGTTCGCTACAGCAGCTATCACAAGATATCACTGCTGCGACGGGGGCGGGGACTATCGCGCTCGGCATCGCTACCATCGGCTTGCGATGTCGTAGTGTGCAAAGTACCCCTTAGGCTTGTGATTTTAGGAAAATATAGCAAAATAACTGGCTCTTCCATTCTCCATAGGCTTTTATGAGAGCAACTGTCAACCCTTCACTTTCACTGACCTAAAAATTTGTTTAAACTGGAAACAGATTTCACCAGAGAATTGAGAATGAACGATTAGTTCAGATGGAGAAAGAAGAAGATTTCTCTAATAAGATATCCCTACTTGTACTAATGATTTAAAAAATAAAAATAATGGCTAATCTTTAAAAAGAATATCTCACCAGGTTTTGACTACTTTATCTGAGAGCAGTATGAAGTAGGTTATGATACAGTGCTCTGAATGCTGAGCTCTGTAAAACCACCCCACTGATTGGCAGCTTACTGTGCACACTGGGCAATAGCAGAAAGTTGCCAATCAGTGTGGAGACCTGGTTGGACTACCTGGTAGGCCAGGTAGTCCTCTAGTGAAATTTTCCGGCTGATAACACAGTGATTTTATAAAAACAACACCAAGAAGCTCAGTAAGTGACACATCTCTGGAATTGGGATGTTTGTATCATGCTGCATTTAGATCATGTTGGCTGATCTGACAGCGGGATTTAACGCATTCCGGTGGGGAGCGCACCATTCACCACTGCCATTAGCGGCCCTGTGATTCGTTCACAGGGCGCCGATGGGTAGTCATGATGACAGCCGGTGGTCAGCTGATGACCCCTGTCACTGTGATGACATACAGTAGTTCCTGTGAATGCCGGAAGAGCGTCGGCAATGACAGAAGATCAGTATTCTGCTGTTCAGAGGGATGCTGACGCATTGCTTCAAGTACCCTAGGGGGACTAGTAAAATCAATAAAAAGTTTAGAAAAAAAAAAAGTTTTTCAAAATATGAAAAGAAAAAAAAAAAAAAAGTAACTCACCCCCATTTTACCCCATTGAAGAGAAAAAAAAAATCCCACATTTCTTATCGCCGAATTCAGGAATGCCTGCTCTATCAAAATCTAAAATCAATTAATCTAATTGGTAAAGGGCGCAGAATGTTATTTTGGTTGCTGTATCATTGCAAGAACAGGCAATCAAAACATCACATTCCTGGGTTTCCAGTACAATATGGGGCAGAATGAATGGTGTTGTTCAAAAGTACAACTTATCCTGCAAAAAACAAGCCCTTATATGGCTATATTGATGGAAGAATAAAAAAAAAAGTTGTGGATTTTGAAGGGGAGAAAAAATGAAAACAAAAAATGGAAAATCGCTGGGGGTGAAGGGGTTAAAGTGTACCTAAGGCCTTGTTCACACGCTGCGTTTTTACCCACATTTTTTTTTTTTTTTTGCGTTTTTGTTGCAGAAATTTCTTGGGAAAATGGTTATAACCTTTCTGCAGACCTTCCCGAGCAAAACCTATGGAAAAAAAAATATCTGTGCGCACACTGCATTTATTTCTCAAGAACATTCGTTCTGCAGAATTTCTTGAGAAAAAGAATGAACATGTCACATCTTTTCTGTAGGTATCATAGACAATGGTAAAAAAAACTGCAGGAACCAACCTGAGGAAAAAACGCACCAAAAACGCATCAAAAACGCGGTAAAAACGCATGCGGTTTTCGGTGCGGTATTGGTGCGTTTTTTGACCGCAAGTGCGCTAATCTTTCAGACTCAAGAAATTTCTTGAGAAAAATCCTTTTTCTAATGTAAACAGAGCCTTAAGGCCCCGTTACACACAACGATGTATCTAACGACGTATCTAACGACGTATCGCCAGGGTCACGGATTCCATGACGCACATACGGCATCGTTGTTGCGTGTGACAGCAAGGAGCGACTGTTAACTATGAAAAATACTCACCAAATCGTCCATCGTTGACGAGTCGTTCCTTTTCAAAAAATCGTTGATTGTTAAGCTCGCAGGTTGTTCGTCGTTCCCGAGGCAGCACACATCGCTACGTGTGACACCTCGGGAATGACGAACTACAGCTTTCCTGCGGCCGCCGGCAATGCGGAAGGAAGGAGATGGGCAGGATGTTACGTCCCGCTCATCTCCGCCCCTCCGCTTATATTGGGCGGCCGCTTAGTGACGCCGCACGCTGCAGAAAGGAGGTGGTTTCTTGGACACAGCGATGTCGCTAGGCAGGTAAGTACGTGTGACAGCTCCTAACGATATTGTGCGCCACGGGCAGCTATTTGCCCTTGACGCACAACCGACGGGGCCGGGTGCTTTCGCCAGCGACATCGCTAGCAATATCGCTGCGTGTAAAGCCCCCTTTAGGGTACATGCCCACAATCAATGTTCAGAGCATTTTTGGACGCAGCATGCTTCAGCTGCATCCAAAACCATGTGTCATACAGTTCAAGCACAGTGGATGGGATTTCTAGAAATCTCCTGCCCATTGTGTTTATTTTTACCACAGCAAACACTTTACCTGCGGTGTGGCTTTCTGAGCACACAGCATGTCAACTGTTTGCTGCGGAGTCGCAAGCGTTTTTCGCAGAGAGAACAGAAGAGAGAAACGGCAACTGCCCAAGCCCATATCATGGGCACGAGAAGCCGCGGTCTCCTGTGGAGGAGACTTGAGGCCCTGCAGGCAAGGACGCACCACATCCAGGATGCAGCGGGTCCTGATCATGGGCACGTACCCGTCCCTAACAGTTACTAAAAAAGCTGTATGACGTGTGTCCATCACTCTGCTCATACCGCCAGCTCCCACCATAAATTTACAGAACATTGGAAAACCTTTTCAATTTCCCTTTAACCAGCAACGTTATAAGAAAAAAAAAAATTCAGAATTTTTACCCATCTTTCCACAAAACAATTTTACACTGAAATGTACATGGCACTTCATTTTCTGATGCAGTTTTCTATGAGACTTAGCGGACTTGGACAATGATTCATGACGCTGAGGCATTTGGAATGGGCATTATGTGTTAGATGTGGAAGATCAAGCCTCACAAGTGCGCAACGTTAATTAAATATTTAGGAAATAAAACTGATTTACGTGAAGGGTTGTAGCACTTATTGATTCCTGCACACAGATTCTGCACCGATCCGTCTACTCAGTAATACTTTCCAAGAAAAAGATTTACTGGGTTGTGTGTTATACTAAAGGGAGGGGAGCAGCCGGCAGTCAGGTTTCTGAATGCGAGCCCTAAAATACATTTTACCGGCAACACACCTTTTGATCTCATCGACAATCTGAACGCTCTTTATGGCTGTGTATTTATAATATTACACGTTTTATGAAGTTTCCGTTAACAAAATTCTTATTCTTCTATAGCAAGCAGCATTGGACTGGCTGGGCAAGAGACCGGAAAATGCTCCGGGGGGGCCCCAGGTCCTCAGTGGGCCCCTGAATAGAACATAGAGGGGTCGCACAGGTAACTGGTCCACAATATTTATAATATAATATATATATATATATATATATATATTATATTATATATATTTATTATATATATAAAAAAAAAGGTGCCTCCACCCACTAAGCAGTTAAACTATGTCAGCACATGGTGTATGGCAGTGACGGCACTACCGGACATTGGCTGGTGGTCATTTTAATGGCACCGAATTATTTGAGCCAGCAAGAGGGCGCAGCTCGAGAACGCGAGCAAGATGAGTAGGTGTTGTTTTTATTTTTCTACATGTGCCCGTATAGGAGGTTATGTGCAGCTCATGCTGTATATAGTGTGGCTGTCTGTGGGCTCATGTTGTATATAGGGAGGCTGTGTGTGGGATTATGCTGTATATAGGAGGCTGCGTGAGGGCTCATGCCGTATACAGGGGTGGTGTGTGTGGGATTATGCTGTATATAGGGGGCTGTGTGTGGGATCATTCTGTATATATAAGGGCTGTGAGCTTTCATGCTGTATACAGGGGGCTGTGTGGATTATACTGAATATACGGTGCTGTGTGTGGATTGTGTTATATATAGGGGGCTTTTTGGTAGCTCAAACTGTATATAGGAGGCTGTGTGTGGGCTCATACTGCATACAGGGGGCTGCGTGGGCTCATAGTATATGGGGTGTATATGTGGGGTGTCACCATACTAAATTCTGCTCAAAATTAAGTGACAGTTATTAATATAGCTGATATATTATTATTAACATATTATTATAATAATGAAAATTAAATTTAACCTGTTCATTCAGACTGTACAACAGTCAGTCTCTCATGTGGCGACTTGGGAAACATTAATTGCCCAACCCTAATATACACTATTCACTATATACAAAGCTATGTATAATGTCACTGGTGATTTCTGTATTCCCTGCTTACTATTCGCTATACACAGAACTACTATGTATAAAGTGGTATTATTATTATTGTTATTATGATAGCGTCACTTATTCTATGTTGCTTTACAAGTGAATATTAGTTTTTTTTAGTATTGTAGTTTTTATTGTATATATATATCTTAGTATTGTATTATTCAGTCACTCTGTGATGGTAATATGTGGTCTGGTCATGATGTGGCAGTATTTGTCCCTTGTACAGTATGTGGAATTATTTGGCCACTATACTGTAATATGTGGTCTGATCATGGTGTGGCTACATTTGTCCCTTGTATGTGGTATTATTTATCTACTATGTGGTGGTAATATGTGGTCTGGTCATGGTGCGGTGGTATTGTCACTTTGTGGTCTTAACATATGGTTTAGTCATGGTGTGGTGCTGTTTGTCCCTTGTATGTAGTACTATTCGGTCACTATGTGTTGAACATGGTCTGGTCACGGTGTGGCAGTATTTCTTAGTTGTATGTGGTATTATTTGGTCACTATGTAGTGGTAATATGTGGTTTGGGGCCAGCATCAATCACCAGCATGAGGAACTTTTATCCCCATTAGAATGGAGCTTGTGTTCAACGCAATCACTGATTCATTCCCTCAGTGACTGCGAGTTCTGCACTTGACTTTTCTGTCAGTCCCAAAGAAGATAAAAAGAGTTGGGATCACACAACTGACCTGATGCTGCAATTTAATATGGGGATAAAAGTGCTCAGTCAGGGATAAAAGTTTTTTTATTTTTCCGATCAATGCAGTTTCCAAAGGTCGGATTTAACAGATTGATAAGTTATCACCTATCCGGAGAATCAGTGATAACTTGTTTTCAACAAAGAACCCCTTTAATGCAAAGTACTATAATTATAAATCCAAGCTATGGTGTGCACACAGTAAATATACAGGAGCTGCCTGTGTTTAAAGCCCCTTTCACACATAGCAACGCAGCAGCGATCACGACGGGCGACCTGTCCTTATCAGGATTGCTGCTGCGTCGTTACATGGTTGCTGGTGAGCTGTCAAAGAGGCAGATCTCACCAGCGACCAGTGACCAGCCCCCAGCCAGCAGCGACGCGTGGTAGCGATGCTGCGCTTGGTAACTAAGGTAAATATCGGGTAACCATTACCCGATATTTACCTTGGTTACCAGTGCACACCGCTTAGCGCTGGCTCCGAGCACCCCTAGCCAGAGTACACATTGGGTTAATAAGCAAACCTTTGCTTATTTACCCGATGTGTAGTCTGGCTACGTGTGCAGGGAGCCGACACTGACAGCCTGAGAGCGGCGGTGCTAGTAACTAATGTAAATATCGGGTAACCAAGGAAAGGGCTTCCCTTGGTTACCCGATGTTTACCTTTGGTACAGATTACCGTAGGCTGCCAGACGCCGGCTCCTGCTCCCTGCTCGCTTCAGTTCGTCGCTCTCTCGCTGTCACACACAGCGATGTGTGTGACAGCGGGAGAGCGACTAGCAAAAAATGAAGCAGGACATTCAACAACGAGCGGCGACCTCACAGCAGGGGCCAGGTCGTTGCTGGATGTCACACACAGCGACAGCGACGGGCGATGACTTAGCAGCGATGTCGTTGTCGATGTCGCTGTGTGTGACACCACCTTAAGGCTATGTGCCCACGGGAAATTAAATATGCGGATTTATCTGCGGAAAATCAGCGGATTTTCAGTATTTAGCAGATAAATCCGCAGGTTTCAGCATGTAGACATTCCCCATGTTATCCTATGGGACATGGGGAGTGTCTGTGTCCATGCTGCGGATATGTGTGGCTGCATAATATGCTGCGGATGTCCTGCAGTTGCATGTCAATTCTTTCTGTGGAATTACCTGCGGAAATCCTGGCTCTACACCAGGGGTCTCAAACACGCGGCCCGCGGGCCGCATGCGGCCCTTCAGGTGGCTTCTTGCGGCCCGCAGGCCGTGGACCTGGTAAAGATGGCGACCAGTGCAGGGGCCGCAGCTGCCAGTTATTTATTTCAGCCTACAGTTTTGTCTTTGCCGCGCACAGTGAAGTTCTCGCTGCAGAACGCAATAACAGCCGCCTGCCAATCAGAGGCAAGCACCTGCTGCATATCACCTCAGATGATTGCCTGTGATTGGCCAGTGGCTGTTGTGCAGTGAGAACTGCTCTGCACGCGCCGGCCGAAAGTTCAGCGATGACAGCAGCTGTGATCATTACCGGGTCCACGTGCCTGCGTGCTGCTGACAGCAGGTGAGAAGAATGTTTTCGTGTGTGTGTGGGGCTCTGTGTTGCTGGCTGAGGCTGCACTGTGTGTGTGTGTGTGTGGCATGCCGTGTGTGTGTGTGTGGTTCTGTTGCTGGCTGAGGCTGCACTGTGTGTGTGTGTGTGTGTGGTAGCTGAGGCTTCACCGAGTCCACGTGCCTGCATGCCGCTGACAGCAGGTGACAAGAATGTTTTCGTGTGTGTGTGTGTGTGTGTTTCTGTTGCTGGCTGAGGCTGCACAGAGTGTGTGTGTGTGTGTGTTAGCTGAGGCTGCACAGGGTGGGGGTGTGTGTGTGAGCTGAGGCTGCACAGGGTGGGGGTGTGTGTGTGTGAGCTGAGGCTGCACGGGGGGGGGGGGGTGAGCTGAGGCTGCACAGGGTGGGGGGGTGTGAGCTGAGGCTGCACAGGGTGGGGGGGGTGTGAGCTGAGGCTGTACAGGGTGGGGGGTGAGCTGAGGCTGCACAGGGTGGGGGGGGTGAGCTGAGGCTGCACAGGGTGGGGGGGGGGGTGTGAGCTGAGGCTGCACAGGGTGGGGTTGGGGTGTGTGTGTGAGCTGAGGCTGCACAGGGTGGGTGTGTGTGTGTGTGTGAGCGGAGGCTGCACAGGGTGGGGGTGTGTGTGTGTGTGTTAGCTGAGGCTGCACAGGGTGGGGAGGTGTGTGTTAGCTGAGGCTGCACAGGGTGGGGGGGGTGTTAGCTGAGGCTGCACAGGGTGGGGGGGTGTGTGTGAGCTGAGGCTGCACAGGGTGGGGGTGTGTGTGTGTGTGTGTGTGTGTGTGTGTGTGTGTGTGTGTGTTAGCTGAGGCTGGGGCACATTGCTACAAGGGGACAAGGATGCACACATTTTTACAGAATGGGAAACAAGATGGGGTACATTACTACAAGATGTTGGCCAAAATTACTATGCGGTGGTTATTGTAAAACTGTATTACTTACAAAAAGGAGAAAAAATTTATGTAGATATATATACACACACACAGTACAAATTTGTTATAATGGACAAATGAAAAATGTTCAAAAACAGTGATTCAAGGGTGTATAGAAAGAAAAAATGGTACCACTACCAATGTCACTTTGTCCTGAAAGGAATGCGGCCCCTCAAATTATTTTTTTCCTGTGTGCGGCCCATACACCCAGGCGAGTTTGAGACCCCTGCCCTACACTATGGAGATAAGAGGCCGGGACTTCAGCAAGTATGCCGCATGAATGTCCGCAGGTTTACTGCAGATATTTCTCTGTACTACCGCAGCTAAAAATAGCTGCGGATTCCGACGAGCAGCTGCGGGAAAACTGCGGACGTACCTGCGGATATATCCGCAGGTGCAAACTCCCGAGGACTCATAGCTTAAGGGGTACTTTACACGCTGCGACATCGCTAACGATTTATTGTCGGGGTCACGGTGTTTGTGACGCACATCCGGCGTCATTAGCGACATCGCAGCATGTGACTCGTACGAGCGGCCTTCAACAATCGCAAAACTGGTAAAAATCGTTTGTGTTGGAGAGGTCGTCCAAACACCAAATATCGCTGTCTGGTCAGTAGCGATGTTGTTCCTCGTTCCTGCGGCACCACACATTGCTATGTGTGACACCGCAGGAGCGACGAACATCTCCTTACCTCCGACCACCGGCAATGAGGAAGGAAGGAGGTGGGCGGGATGTTACGTCCCGCTCACCTCCGCCCCTCCTCTGCTATTGGACGGCTGCCGTGTGACGTCGCTGTGACGCCGCACGAATCGTCCCCTCAGAAAGGAGGCGGTTCACAGGCAACAGCGACGTCGCTAGGCAGGTAAGTCCGTGTGACGGGTGTTAGCGATGTTGTGCGCCACGGGCAGAGATTTTCCCGTGACGCACAACCGACGGGGGCGGGTACGTTCGCTAGCGATATCGGTACCGATATCACAGCGTGTAAAGTACCTCTTACTCTCATCATTCCACTATAATGGGGATAACGGCTAACAGGTATTTGCAAATAGCTGTAGTGGGGGCCCCTGGAGTCAATTCCTACAGAGGGTCCCAGATACCCCAGTCTGGCCCTGATAGCAACACATGTATAATGTAATCAATAGTACTGGAGAAATCCTTGTATTGTCTAGTATTATTTTGCCTGCAGCAGACATTTGTCTATTCATGTATTCTAAGTTTAAGTAGCTCAATATTTAAAGGCTTTATACATCATCAAATCAGAATTTTAATTAAAAACATTTCTCTAGAAGTTTTGCACCATTTTTTAAGTTATTTTTCTATTTTAAGTTTCTTTAGTTTTTTCCTCGACATATGTTTTTTAGGCAATTTCATGAAATGTACATTTTTAAAATGTCACTTTTATGGGGGTGGAGTAAATTTTATGGCAATTGAAAACTAACACGTCATTTTGAAGGATTTTGTGACTTTTTGTGCTTCTCTCTGACCTTCCGAAGGGTGAGCAAAGTATTGTAGTGCACGTGTCGGCGCTCTTTGGCCTTTCTTGGTGCATGTGTAGAGCCCTACGGGGCAGACGGTTAAATCCACTCATTGCCGAGAAGTCGACGGTCGTTGTCACGGGCGGCCTAGCCCGACTCCGTTGCCCTGGGGCGTACAGTAAATGGTGGGGAAGAGCTGATGGGAGTAGTAGTAGGATGAATGTCGTGACGCCACTTGTGGTATGCGGCCAGGGAATGAGCCGCCGCTGCAGTCGCTGTCCTCCGGGGCGGATGGTATTAGCATATTAGCAGCCTGGGATAGTATCGCTATTTCACAAACTTTACTTGCCTATATTTCAGAAACTATACATCTGATCTCACAACTAAAGGTATGGTTAGAATCAGAATGAAAGCGGCAGTATAAAACTGGCTTTAGTTTATATAGGAAAATCCAAGTGGTTGGTCCTCTTTAACTACTCTTTCTGCACCCTGAAGTGGTTACAGGAAGTGACATGTGATAGGGAAAATGTGCAAAGCAATGTCGTTTTGACATTACTGTGTATTACTTTCAGTTTATGGGGGAATTAGAAACGCATTTGCAGGCGGACTCCACTCTGAATCTGCCTGAAAAAGACACCATGTGCACAAAGAAATTACCAACTAGGCAGCAATCAAATGTAAGCAATGAAGAAGCCGCATCGCACCTTAGTCTCCACAATCAGCTGAGTAGTCATGGAGTTGGACCTCACTAATCTAATAGTGAAGGTGCTCTATCTTCCTCTACATACATGCTGATTCAGGATGTACTCGAAAAGCTATCATCAGACAGTCTCAACTACCAACACAGAAAGAACTATCTGCAAAACTGAACTGCCACCGAAATTACAGAAATCAAAGCTGCGCTACGTCCGTGTCAAAATATCGTTGGCATTTTGAGAAGGTAAGACACCATAAATTTCCTGTTTCGAACCCTCTAACAAGAGCGAGAAAAAAAATCAACCATTTCCCCGCCAATACTAGCTAAGAAAATTGTTCTCTGGAGGACCCATGATCTGAGCCAGGGTTGTATAAATCTCCGTGAATCATAGCTTTTCTTAGGATGTCACAAATGTCATTTCATTTTCTCATTTATAATTTTCCATCTCTAAAAGGAAATGGATTCCTCTAGGGCCCAGAGGTATGTAATGATGAAGTGTTCATTCTTTCTGTATATGAGCAATGCGTTTTGATATAAGTGTAATTCTTCCGAGGATCCACGATTGCCAATCTTTAAAACTTACGTTAATGGATGATGAATCCTGGTAATTTTTTCTGATTAAATTATGCTTAGCATGCCGGCAATGAAATCATCTGCCATTTGCACTTGAGGTAAATTACTCTGTTAGAATGAGCCATTCAGAAATCTACAGTAGAAATAACAAGTATGAAGACCTGGCATCTCTATGTGCACTTGGGAATGAGTCTGAAGGCCAACATTCTTCTTTAAGACGATTCCACATTTCAGGAGACCAATCTTTTTTGTGGTCCTTGGTCATTTAACGACAAACCTTAGATGTCCATGATAAGGGTTGAATATCCCATAAGAAGCAAAAGCTTCTCGAATAGACTCATAGAATGGTAGAGTTGGAAGGGACCTCACGTGCCTTCGGGTCTAAAGCCCCCGTCACATTTAGCGACTTACCAGCGATTCTGATAAGGATCGCTGGTAAGTCGCTGGGAGGTCGCTGTTGAGATGTCACACAGTCAGACCTTACCAAAGACTCAGTAACGAACGATACAGGTCACAGTAGCGACCTGTAGAACGATCTCTGCCGTCATTGGGACCCTGTCACACAGTGTCAAACATAGCGATGCGTCCTGCCCAGCAAAAGAAGAAAATGGTGCAGGTCATTCAGCAACGACTGGCGACCTCACAGCAGGGTCCAGGTCGTTGCTGGATGTCACACACAGCGACATCGCTAGCAAGATCGCTGTTGCGTCACAAAAACCGTGACTCAGCAGCGATGTCGCTAGCGATGTCGCTTAGTGAGACGTGGCCTTAAGCCGCTGCGAGTGCAGGTTTTCCTAAATCATCCCAGCTATATGTTTATCCAGTTTCCGCTTGAAGATTTCCATTGATGGAGAGCTCACTACCTCCCGTGAATGTGGAAATACTTTCCAAAAAGTCAAACTACGAGTAGAGGAAAGTACAAATGATGATGCCAATTAATGGAAAATTTTATGATGAACAGAGACAAGGCATGACCTTCATGGCATGAGGGTCCAAATACAGTCCGGTGAGTCACTGATCATCGCCAATGATTTATTACAATAAAAGTAAGCCTGAGTGTATTAAAAAGTCTAAAGTCATCCAGAATAAAAATTAATGATCTCATGTGTCTTATCATCATAGATCAGAAATTAATAAAACTTACAAGACCAAATGTTAAAGAACTGCAATGTATCCATACAAATCAAAGGCTGTACAGTTGGAATCTGTTTTGGGTTTTATTTTTGTGCACCTATAGACTTCTTTAAATAAATAAATCTCATCCGAAATATGAAGAGGACCAGAACAAGCTCTGATTTCTTTCACGTGGATATTCAGTCTATGAAAAAATAATGGAATATTGAATAACACTGGTCCGTTCACTGTTAAATTTTTATCACTGTCCACCCATAAATTGTATTTTTTTTTTTTTAACCCAAAGAGGTATTAGTTTGATAGGGACCATGTCTATATTCCCATATTCATTGTTTTACACATCTTTGCTATACAGTGTGCAACTGTCTCCTTTTTGTTAGTATGTTTCATGTTCAGTTTGCACCTGTTCACATTAGAAAGGTAGGATGTGCCATCAGTCTTTTTCTTAGATTACAAAGATTTATATCCCTTTACCCTAAGAGTGACTTAACAGTTTTTTTAAAAATACTTTTGGCGGTCCTTTAATTGCCTGGAGATCGGTGGGGGTCTGTGTCTCCTTAGGCCTAAGCCACACGGTGAGAAAAACAGTGCGAGTGGAGTGCTATAAAACATCGCATTCCCCTTGGACCAATTCTAGCCTGTGTGTCAGCACACATGAGCGATTATTTTCTCAGCCCTAATTGGACTGAGAAAACAATCGCAGCATGCTGCGATTGTAATGCGAGACTCTTTCTCTCGCACCCATTCAAGTGAATGGCGCGAGAGAAAAATCTCACTGCACTCGCGGTACACCGGTGTACCGCGAGTGCAGTGCGAGAATGGCAATAGCCGGCTACGCAGTAGAGAGGGAGCGAAATCCCTCCCTCCCCTCCTCCGTGCCGGCCCGCCCCCCGCAGCTGAGGTCTGCTCGCACGAACGGACCTCAGTTGCAAGGACACACGCATGACACTCGGCTCTGCTGTACTGCCAGCACGAGCCGAGTGTCATGCAAGGGAATCGCAGTAGTCCTCGTGTGGCCCCAGCCTTAAAGACCACAGAGTAATCTATTGCTTGAGAGTCAAGACAGAGTATGAATGTAATAGAAAGTCATAGGCTGCTCTTGGCTTAGCTTTGCTCAGTGATCTTTTCAGCGATCGGTGGAGGTCTCAGGACCTGGACACCTACCGACCTGCAGACAAGAAAAGTGCCTAAAAATAAAACAAAAAAAATCATTTTTTTCTAGTTTTTTTAAGATATAAAGAGCAGTATTTAGGAACTGAATGGGTACTGCCATTTTCCAGTCATCTAGCTAAAAGTTTATTTTAGGTGTACCCCAGTAGTCAACAGCTTGGGGGAATCCATTTTCACAGGTGACCATGTGATGACGATCTCTATCACAGCCATATATTCTGATTTAACGAGACAAAGTGGATCTGTTTTGGTATTGTAATTTCATAAAAATCGGAATAATATTGCCATTGGGCATGGACTTGATCACCGATGAGGCCCAGGTGCCACCATGTTCTGCATAGAAAAATCTTCAAAAGCCCTAATGATAAAACATTTTTTCTTTATGAATTTCTATCCCTTACTTTAAGTCTTTCATCCAATACTAAAGATCAAAAACTTCATTGGCCTTACGCTGCCTTGTTGTGTAGTATTTTACCAGCGTCCTTACAAGATGTTTTATCTCAACGTATATCTAGTGAACAGTTTAATTTGTGGATATATACATGTTTTTATATGTATATTAAAAAAACATTTGCCGGATTCAAAGCCCCGTGGATGTCCTTTCACAGCATGCCGTATGATTCAATATGTTGCTGAAGGAATATCAAAAGAGTTTCTCACTAACAAAACCTGCGGCGTGTCATGACATAACATCACTGAGGATGGGGGAAGGTTGCGCTGGGACAGTCTTCAATCTGCTCCATCTTATGTGTCTTTGTACTGGTCAGGGGTGGAGCGGTTCGTCTTGGGACATATTTTCATGTTTTTCCTCAGAAAGGGTCTAAAAGCAAGAAGTCTCATCTGTAGATCATTACTTCAAAGAGAATGGCAGATGCCAATTCCCCCCGATGATTGCAACTGGCCAGGAACGAGGCAAATTTATCAGCAGTGATCGAGGCATAAGGAGTGGTGGAACAGCGAACGGGGAGAGGACCTCCTGTGGTCATGAATATATATCTGCCTTGGAAAAAAAAAATCGAGCAGCAAGTGGCCCCTGTGACAGATCTGCAATTTTCCCTCAACATTAACGGGAAAAACAAAACCAGATGCTGCCAAAAATTCATTAGCTAAAGCGAACACTTTGGGTGAAGTATAACCAAAAACAGACAGAGGGGGCACCACGAATATGAACGCGGAAAAAGAAGCTGAGAAAGACGAGGCCAAGTCGGAATGACGTACAGACAAATTAATCTCATAACACAGGACCAGAAATACAGTGTTGCCCCAAAAATAACACAGGGTCGTCTATTATTGTTTGCTCCGAAAGATGGGCTAGGGTTTATTTTCAGGGGATGTCTTACTTTTTTTTTCCATTAACAACAATCCACATTTATTCTTGAAGAAAAAGAAAAAAATCAATATTTATTCAACTATAGTCATATCACATTCTGGAACATCAGCATAACTGTACAAACCGTGTATCTATCTACCATGTTTGCCCAAAAATGAGACAGTGTCTTATATTATTTTTTGCCCCGAAAAATGCGCTAGGGCTTATTCTCAGGAAAACACGATTGGGAGAAGTTTACCCCGCCAATACGTCAGACCCCCTTTTCCAGGAGAATCATACTTACTAGACCCCAGACATCTCCATCGCTCCAATGTCCTCCTGTGATCTTCGGTGGGCGTTCTCAGCAGGTATGCTGCACGCCGTCCTGCCCCGTTTCTGGCCGACACTCACATACATCAGATCGCACACACATCAGATCACACATAAATCAGAATGCAAACACACACTCATCACATCCAGCAATACAGATTGCTTCCGGCTGGGAACCAGGAACGCAGAGCAGCACAAAGATCTGTGGTGGAACGCATAGAGCACGTGCGGTGGAACACAACGGTGTCTTCCCCCGTAGGTTCTCCATGCGTTCCACTACAGGTCCTTGCACTCCACCACACTGCGTCCTAGGTTCCCCTGCCAGCCGGAAGCAATCTGTATTGCTGGGTATGATGAGAGTGTGTACGATCTGATGTGTGATTCTGTGTGCGCGATCTGATGTGTGCGTTCCACTGCAGGTCCTTGATGCGTTCCACTACAGATCTTCCCGTTCGGGTTCTGGTGAGTATGATTATGGGATCTTCTGTCTTCTCTTTTGGGGTGTCTGCTTTCTATAATGAAGTGTCTTGTAGTATTCTTTAACTTTTTTAGCTGCATGGATAGTTCATTATTGAACCGCGACTAGGGCTCATTTTTGGGGTACGGCTTATATATAAGCCTTATGCCGAAAATTCCTGCATTTTCAGTGTATGTCTTATTTTCGGGGAAACACGGTATCTATCTATTTATCACTTATTTATTTCTCATCTATCCATCCATCCACACACATAGCCCATACATAACAGTCAGTCTCCTCTTCAGATTTAGATTCCTGCAATTAGGAAACCTATTAATGACAACCTAGCACACAACGTGATATCACAAAGGTCCTGAAGCAGTGTTATCATCAGGGTATAAATGCTGGAGACTCCAAGAGAATGGGGGACCTGTGAAATTGCCCAGTTTGCTCTCCCTTCCCTCAGTCCTGGATACAAGCCTGTCTCCTGTTCAGTTATTTTAGACTCCACAATCATGTGACCAAAGGCCTCTTAACTGCAGAAACCATCAAAGGTCCGTAAACAATCTTAACTTCGGAATACAACTCTGCAGGGGTCGCTAAGAGAGTGGGGGTCCTGATAAATTGTGCAGTTTGACAGCCCTAATGTTGGCCCTGACAGTAACTAGGGCTTATTTTTGGAGTAGGGCTTATATTTCAAGCATACGCAAAAATCCCGTAAAACCATGTTAGGGTTTCTTCTCGGAGTAGGTCTCATTTTCGAAGAAGACATGGCAGTAATGATCAGGCACTAAATAAAGGTGGATGCAAGAAGAAGTTAAAAAGGAACCTCTAAGGGTATGTGCCATTGATCCAGACAGACACATCATGTCCTCTCCTGCAGGGCCGTGAGTGCTCTTTGCAGGAGACCACAGTGGTCCATGCCCACGATCAGAGTTAAGGCTGCTGTGGTCTTTCTCTCTATTCTCCTTGCGAAGAACACTCGCGGCGCCGCAACTTAAATTGACACGCTGCGGCTCGGGAAGCCACACCGCATGACAGTTCATGCTGCAGGAAAAACAAGCACAGTGGGCACAGGATTTCTAGAAATCCCATCCACTGGGCTTGTACTGTACAACGCAGCGTTTTGGATGCAGCTAAGACATGCTGCGTCCAAAACGCTGTGAACCCTGATCGTGGGCACGTACCTTAAGATTCAGTTCCAGTGCTGAGAAATCAAGCTTTGAAGTCACATATACAAATTATCCTGGAAGTGCAGTTGGGGCGTGTTCATACACTGACACACCCCCAAATGCACTTCTTGGGTCATTTGCATGGGGATTTAGAGCTTGATTTCTCAGGATAACGATAAATATTTTTTTTTTTGTTGTACTGGGATCTCTACAGCCATACTAGTTGCAGTAAACACATTATTCAGACAGAATTCCATTAAAACAGCAGTGTAAAGGACGAACCCTCGAAGAAAAAAAAATACACCGCGACAGTGATTAAATTACTATGCCTGGAAACCATGATGATAAGTCAGTTTAGAGATGGGCTCGATTCACAATCAGGAGGTTTTTGTATTTGTCCTTTTTTTACACTAAAGGCAGCAGTATAATTGACCGCTTTATATTACTTTGCTTCATCCATTACAAAAAAAAAGGGCAGATTCCAAATAAGACAGAGCTGCAGCATCAGAATCATCCAAGACAAGTGAAAGGGGACGACCATCATAGCGGAGACCGCTGCAGATGTTAATTGGATACATTGCACATTGGAGCAAACTACATGCACAATAAGCCTGGTCTAATCTTCACAGAGAAACTGTCTTTTCATCACTTGCAACATGCACAAAGGCTGTGACTCTGCCGAAATGTGTTTGTTTTGTCAGGAAAGAGTGTGCACAACTAATGAGTGGAAAAAAACCTCAGCGTGCATAGCCTGAAGATATTTATCAAACAGCATGAACCACTATGATAAACCTGGTGCACTTTAAAGGGAGCAGATTTCTGCTATGTAATCTGACAGCAGCATAATAAAGGGGCAGAGACCCTGAATCCAGAGATGTATCACTTTGTTAACTAGGTGCAGCAGTTGTGAACAAATCAGTTCTCTCTGCTGTGGATGTAAGAGACATCGAAATGCTGAGCTGTGTATAGACCCGCTCACACCCGAGATTGGCAGCTCTCTGTGCACAATGTACAGTACAGACCAAAAGTTTGGACACACCTTCTCATTCAAAGAGTTTTCTTTATTTTCGAGAGTCTAAAAATTGTAGATTCACATTGAAGGCATCAAAACTATGAATAAAAACATGTGGAATGAAATACTTAAAAGAGTGTGAAACAACTGAAAATATGTCTCATATTCTAGGTTCTTCAAAGTAGCCACCTTTTGCTTTTGATTACTGCTTTGCACACTCTTGGCATTCTCTTGATGAGCTTCAAGAGGTAGTCACCGGAAATGGTTTTCCAACAGTCTTGAAGGAGTTCCCAGAGATGCTTAGCACTTGTTGGCCCTTTTGCCTTCACTCTGCGGTCCAGCTCACCCCAAACCATCTCGATTGGGTTCAGGTCTGGTGACTGTGGAGGCCAGGTCATCTGGCGTAGCACCCCATCACTCTCCTTCTTAGTGAAATAGTCCTTACATAGCCTGGAGGTGTGTTTGGGGTCATTGTCATGTTGAAAAATGAATGATGGTCCAACTAAACGCAAACCGGATGGAATAGCATGCCGCTGCAAGATGCTGTGGTAGCCATGCTGGTTTAGTATGCCTTCAATTTTGAATAAATCCTCAACAGTGTCACCAGCAAAGCACCCCCACACCATCACACCTCCTCCTCCATGCTTCATGGTGGGAACCAGCCATGTAGAGTCCATCCGTTCACCTTTTCTACAAAGACACGGTGGTTGGATCCAAAGATCTCAAATTTGGATTCATCAGACCAAAGCACAGATTTCCACTGGTCTAATGTCCATTCCTTGTGTTCTTTAGCCCAAACAAGTCTCTTCTGCTTGTTGCCTGTCCTTAGCAGTGGTTTCCTTACAGCTATTTTACCATGAAGGCCTGCTGCACAAAGTCTCCTCTTAAAAGTTGTTCTAGAGATGAGAAGGTGTGTCCAAACTTTTGGTCTGTACTGTATATTGAGAAAAAGTTGCTAATCAGTGGTGAGGGTGTGGTTGGAATAGGAAGCATGAGACACCTAGTCCTGTAGTGATAATCTGCTGCTGATACAATAGTGAGTTTATTGAAACAGCAACACACAGCTTAGTAAGTCACACATCGCTGGAATTATGGTCTCAACTCCTACGTCATGCTGCTCACAGATTACACAGCACAAACCTGCTGACAGATTCCCTTTAAGACTTATTTGTTTAAGCTTACAGTGTCTAAACATTGGACAATATTATTAAATATGCCCCATATTTATCACAATCAGGTCACAATAACATAGTTAGGCTAAGGACACGACAAGTAAAATGGAGTGAGTGGAAAGCAGTAAAAAAAATTGTATTCCACCCAGACCAATATTACTCTATGGGGCCACTCTCATGAGCGACTTTTTCTCAGCCCCAAATTCTCTCACACCCATACAAGCTTATGGGTGCGAGAGAAATATCGCACTGGACTCACATTACACCGGAGTAGAGTGCGATATACACATCAGCTAACAATGGAGGAGATTGGGGGCGGGGAGATTAGTCCCTCCCTCTCCTTTGCGGCGACACTCTGCTTACACTCCAGCAGAGCGTGAGCCGAGTGTCATGCGATGCACTCGCAGTAGTGTTCATGTGGCCAAAGCCTTACCTTCTGCATCCTGTAGAGAATTAGTATTTTGACCTTGTGTTGATAAATATGTCTGCTTTTTTATGTGATGGCTGGAAGTGAGCAGCTGCAGGGAGGATAAAACTTAATTTTCTCCCTGTAGCCACTTCTCCAGTAGAGTTTTTGCTCCTTACCAGTACATAGTAAAGTCCAAGTTGACTATGTGAGATGCTCTTTAAAAGGACCTGCTACCAGGTGAAGAGTAACAAGATTTTGCTCTTTTTTCCCATTGCTCCCGAGTACTCGGTTTTTGATTGATTTTTTTTTTTTTGCAATCTGCCATACGGTTCATGACATATGGGCCTTTTTAATGTAATTCATGGTTTTTACTATGGGGATGTGGCTCACACTGTAAATATTCAGATCAGCCAAGGATATGCCCCAGATAATCATGTTAGCCCCACCCTCTTGGCTAAGGTAATAAAATGTAGCCCTAAAAAAAAAACCAAACCCAAATCTCTGGAACCATATGGCAGATTTTAATAAAACAAAAGTTGCATTGCTCAGAGAAGCTGCAGCGGTAGAAGAAGAGCAAAATACACTGCTTTTTGTTGCAGAAACACATCTGGTAAAGCCATACTTAATGGGAAATATATGCAAATTATCTCATACAGAAGGAAGAAAACATACAGTACATGTAAGTTTCTCCAGAAAGACACCCTCACCCCCTTAGAGCACTATTTTTCCCGGTTGCATTTTCCAGGCAACTTGTTCTTCACTAGAAGAAGCAGTACCTTCTCTTTGGGCGCATGCCGTAACAACCAGACATGCTGTTTTCGTCACTTTTGGCTTCTGGTTACCAAAGAGCAGTGCACAGTTAAGGTCCCTGTGCATAGGCAATAATTAGCCATAGGATTGTTCACACCAATATGCAGCATGCTGTATCACTCCTATAGGCCAAAGGGTCCTTCTTATGGAAATGTACACTGATGAGCAAAAGAGTAACAATGTTTTGAACTTTTGACTTTCAAGCTTCATATCTCTCCATCCACTACAGCTTTGAGTGTGAGGCCACATTCATTTTATACACAGTCATCTTGGCTATCTCATACATAAAGTTGACTTGCAACCATTTAGCATATGATTAGTTATGCAGATTGTTGTCATGTCACTGCACTGTTGCTGTTTTGCTCCTGGTGGTAGAAAAATCATTTCCTTCCCGTATACTATAAATTACAGCCTGTTCTCACATTCTCTTATAGCACAGTGTGTTATTAGGTTGATTCCCAAGCAAAAGGTCACGGGTTCGAATCGAGGAGGAGCCATGAATAAGATTTCCCAAGAAAAGAGAAACAATATCATGCAGCAAATAGATTGCAGTCTCTCAGTTAAGAAAATTGCCAAACTAAATCATGTGAGTGCCATGACAGTTGGAAGAATACGAAATAATGTCTGTCCCGATTCTGATACTCCTTTTCAATTTTGGATGTGTTGCTTCATTGCAGAGATAGTCACATTAGTTGAACTTGCGCACTATGTGAAATCTCTGCTAACAGTCCAACTGGGCGTTTCTTCAGAGTCTTCTTTGGAAGTACGTACTTTCCTTTCACCCCTTCCTACAAGATGTTGCTAATCACAGCTTGACAGCTAATCTAGATCTAGCACGCATCCCCTGACTAGAGTTGAGCGCGGTTCGCGGTTCGAGGTTCTCCAGTTCTAGGCTCGAGTGATTTTGGGGCCTGTTCTAGATCGAACTAGAACTCAAGCTTTTTGCAAAAGCTCGATAGTTCTAGAAACGTTCGAGAACGGTTCTAGCAGCAAAAAAACAGCTAATTCCTAGCTGGCTTTCCGCTGTAATAGTGTAAGTCACTCTGTGACTCACACTATTATGACATTTCAGTGTATAGTGTGCGTGAACAGCGCCTTCAGATCACTGCTGTTTGTATAATGGCGATCGCCATTTTTTTTTCCTTGTCTTCCTTCCCTAAGCGCGCGCGTGTAGTGGGGCGGGCCAGCATGTCAGCCAATCCCAGACACACACACAGCTAAGTGGACTTTTAGCCAGAGAAGCAACGGCACGTGTGATAGGATGTCCATGTCACATGTCCCTGCATTATAAAACCGGACAATTTCCTCCAGGACGCCATTATCTCTTCTGCGTCTTTGGTGTCAGACATCACTGTCGCAGCTCCGTCCTTTGTCCTATCGCTGATACAGCTGTATGCGCTCCATACACAGCGCTGGACAGCTTAGGGAGAGCACTTTCTATCAGTCCTTTTAAGGGCTCAAACCGGCAGGGTCAGAGCCATAGGTGACAGGTCCTGAAAACAGCGACAGCGTCTGTGTAGCAAAGGTCAGGGATTTCCTCCCTGCATTTCCCTATTAGGAGGGAATAGAAAGGCAGGCTTCCTTTCCTCTACCCAGAGCCCCACAATCCTGGCACTGTACCCTCCTGTCCTCTGCACACTCCAACTCATTATAACTAAGCCATTATACTAGCAAACACTCAGTGTACCTAGTGGCATCCTAAACGTGGCTATTGGACATTTGTCTAGTCCCACTAGTGCAAAGACATTTGCAGCACGTCTGCCTGCATTGCACACTCCAACTCATTATAACTAAGCCATTATACTAGCAAACACTCAGTGTACCTAGTGGCATCCTAAACGTGGCTATTGGACTTTGCTATAGTCCCACTAGTGCAAAGACATTTGCAGAGCACGTCTGCCTGCATTGCACACTCCAACTCATTATAACTAAGCCATTATACTAGCAAACACTCAGTGTACCTAGTGGCATCCTAAACGTGGCTATTGGACTTTGCTATAGTCCCACTAGTGCAAAGACATTTGCAGCACGTCTGCCTGCATTGCACACTCCAACTCATTATAACTAAGCCATTATACTAGCAAACACTCAGTGTACCTAGTGGCGTCCTAAACGTGGCAATTGGACTTTGCTATAGTCCCACTAGTGCAAAGACATTTGCAGCACCTCTGCCTGCATTGCACACTCCAACTCATTATAACTAAGCCATTATACTAGCAATTTTTGCTGCCAGTTTAAGGGCCGTAGTTGCATTGTCAGGGATATTTATTCTTTATTATTCTGCTGTTAATAAAGCTAGACCACCGCTGCAATCTACACCACCTCTCAATTTTTACTACCACATTTTCAGTGCACAATCTTGTCGCAATCAACATGAGTGGCAAAATGACAAATGCTGGTGGAAAGGGGAAGAGGCGTGGTGGAAAAGGCAAAAAAGGTTTTGTCCGTGGGGAAGGTGGCAAAGCTCCATTATCATCTGCTGAAGATAGACCATCTACCAGCAAAAGTAAGATGTCTACTACTTACCGTGGACAATCCGATGTGCTCCCTTTTTTACGGACACGAACAACAGGAACAAAGGTAGATGATGGCCAAAAAAGGAAAATGCTTGAATGGATCTCAAGTGGTCCAACAAGTGCCCTCTCAGCCACTTCAAGTACCGCATCCAAAAAACACCAGTCCTCTGAGTTGTCATCCCAATCAAACTTGCTTTCTCCCAGCTCTGAAGTCTCCATCAGCCCTGCACAGTATGGTGGAACTGAGATGGCTGAGTCTGCAGAGCTGTTCAGTCACACTATAGCCTGGGAATCAGAGGTCTGCTCCCAAGCTACAGTGAGTACAGAACAGGAAATGGTCTGCAGTGATGCCTAGAACCTTTGTGACTCTGATTCAGGCCGTGAGGACCAAGTTTCTGAGCATAATGTTGACCCTTTGTCACAAACTGTAACACCTGTGGTTATAGACAATGAGGAACATACTGATGAAGATGAGACGCAGATACCCGATTGGGATGACAACTTAAATATTCGGTCAGGGCAAGAAGAGGCTCGGTCTGAGGGGGAAGGGAGTGCAAACACAACAATTGATGATGAAGTTCTAGATCCCACCTACTGTCAACCCACAGTCAGGCACTCGAGGAGGTCAACAGAGGTGGTGGAGGAGGATGCAACTGATGACGAAGTTACCTTACGCCTTCCTGGACAGAGTCGGAGTACTGGTAGCACGTCTACAACTGCATCCTCAGCCACCACTCTGCCTCTGAGGACTAGTCGGGGTGGATCAACAGGTCGCATGGCCTCTAAGCCTTGCCTAGCCTGGTCCTTTTTTGACATAGAAAAAGATCGCCCAAATTATGTGATCTGTAAAATTTGTCATGGTTCTCTTAGTAGAGGTCAAAACCTCAGCAGTTTGACAACTTCTTCCATGAATCGTCACATGAATAAATATCATATGGCCCGGTGGGAAGCTCACCGTGCTGCAATGCGGCCTAGCGGAGCGAACCATCCACCGCCTGCCCCTTCCAGTGCATCCGCGCGCTCGTCATCTTCTAGGACTGTGGGGACAGCTGTCACACCTGTTTTTCCACCCACAACTTCCACCACTGTAACCGCAACAGGCAGTTTGCTTGGTAGGTCGTCAAGTGAGTGTGTACAGCTCTCTCAGACATCGATAGCACCAACGTTGGATGAAGGCAACATCATGTCTCCGCCTGCACTTTCCTCACAAACCTGCATTTTTCCAGGGACACCCTACTCAACACCGTCTACACACAGCAGCCAGATCTCTGTCCCTCAGATGTGGTCAAATAAAAGGCCACTTCCTGCGACCCATGACAAAGCTAAGAGGTTGACTCTATCCCTCTGTAAGCTGTTGGCTACCGAAATGCTGCCTTTCCGCCTAGTGGACACACAGGATTTTAGAGACCTTATGTCTGTAGCTGTGCCCCAGTACCAGATGCCTAGTCGCCACTACTTCTCTAAGAAAGGTGTGCCCGCGCTACACCAGCATGTCGCACACAACATCACCGCTTCCTTGAGAAACTCTGTGTGTGAACGGGTGCATTTCACCACCGATACTTGGACCAGTAAGCATGGACAGGGACGTTACATGTCGCTCACTGGGCACTGGGTAACTATGGTGATAGATGGTGAAGGGTCTGCAACACAAGTCTTGCCGTCCCCACGACTTGTGTGTCAATCCTCTGTCTGTCCAAGTTCCGCCACTGCTTCTGCATCCTCCACCTCATCTGGGTCCTCCACCTCCGCCCCAAGCCTGCCTGGTCAGGCCACCAGCGTTCTCACTGCGCAGAAGGAATCACGCACCCTTCATTACTATGCTGGCAGCAGAGCGCAACGGCATCAGGCGGTCTTTAGCTTGACATGTCTTGGGAATAAGAGTCACACAGCTGAGGAGTTGTGGTCAGCTCTGCGGTCCGAGTTTAATAAATGGTTGTCTTCACTCAACCTGCAGCCTGGTAAGGCCGTGTGCGACAATGCTGCAAACCTGGGTGCGGCCCTTCGCCTGGGCAAGGTGACACACGTACCTTGTAAGGCTCACGTGTTGAACCTTGTCGTCCAGCAATTTTTAACACACTATCCCGGCCTAGATGGCCTTCTGAACAGGGCACGAAAACTGTCTGCTCACTTCCGCCGTTCAAGCGCCGCAGCTGAGCGACTTGCATCGCTCCAGAAGTCTTTCGGCCTGCCGGTTCATCGCCTGAAATGCGATGTGGCGACACGCTGGAATTCAACTCTCCACATGTTACAGCGACTGTGGCAGCACCGCCGTGCCCTGGTGCAATACGTCATGACGTATAGCCTGGGCCAACGAGATGCAGAGGTGGGTCAGATCACCCTGATGGAGTGGTCTCAGATCAAGGACCTTTGCACCCTTCTGCACAGTTTCGACATGGCGACGAATATGTTTAGCGCTGACAATGCCATTATCAGCATGACGATTCCAGTCATTTACATGCTGGAGCACACGCTAAACACTATTCGGAGTCAGGGGGTGGGACAACAGGAAGGGGATGAACTACAGGAGGATTCATATGCGCAAGAGACCACAACATCACCAAGGTCCAGACGTTCATCATCACCAAGGCGCCAGGCATGGGAGCATGGGGGACAGGGATCAACAAGGGCGCATGGTAGCAGGCGAGATGTTGAGGAAGGTGCAGGAGGACATGAAGAAATGGAGGACGAACTGTCCATGGACATGGAAGACTCAGCAGATGAGGGAGACCTTGGTCAAATTTCAGTTGAAAGAGGTTGGGGGGAGATGTCAGAGGAAGAAACAACGGTTAGCACCTCTATGCCACAAACACAGCGTGGACTTGGTCCGCATGGCTGCGCAAGACACATGAGTGCCTTCTTGTTGCACTACCTCCAACATGACCCTCGTATTGTCAAAATTAGAAGTGATGATGACTACTGGCTTGCCACACTATTAGATCCCCGGTACAAGTCCAAATTTTGTGACATAATTCCAGCCATAGAAAGGGACGCACGTATGCAGGAGTATCAGCAGAAGCTGTTACTCGATCTTAGATCCGCTTTTCCACCAAACAACCGTGCAGGTGCAGGGAGTGAATCTCCCAGTTGTAACTTGACAAACATGGGACGGTCTCGTCATCTTCAACAGTCTACACGTACCAGTAGGACCGTATCTGGTGCTGGTAACAGCAATTTTATGGAATCTTTTCATAATTTTTTTAGACCCACCTTTGCAAGGCCACCAGAGACAACAAGTCTGACACATAGTCAACGGCTGGAGAGGATGATACAGGAGTATCTACAAATGAACATCGATGCCATGACTTTGCAAATGGAGCCTTGCTCATTTTGGGCTTCAAATCTAGAAAAATGGCCAGAGCTATCCAGTTACGCCTTGGAGATTTTGTCGTGTCCAGCTGCCAGCGTTGTCTCTGAACGTGTCTTCAGTGCTGCTGGGTGTGTGCTGACAGATAAGCGCACGCGTCTGTCCAGTGACAATGTGGACAGACTGACGTTCATCAAAATGAACAAGTCATGGATCCAGAAGGAATTTACAACCCCTGTGTCATCCTGGGGAGAGTAAATGCTTGTGGATTTGGAATGTGCTTGATGCAAATCTAGCTGTGAAGTGTACAACTAGGGCACAAGTGCTGCCACTGAATGGGTGGGTGTGTGTGGGGCACAATTTTTGGAAAAAAGGGAGGCTCCGCTTGGAGTAACCCTTGCTTACATTGTTTTTAAAAGGAGCCAAGATGAACAAGTCATGGTTCAGCAAAGACTTTATCTACCTACCCCGGTGTCATGCTGGGGACGGTTAATTATGGCGTATTTTTGAATGTGCTTGATGCAAATCAAAACATCCTGTTTGCAACTAGGGCACAAGTGCTGCCACTGATGGGGTGTCTGTGTGGCCCAATTTTTTGAAAAAAGGGAGACTCCGCTTGGAGTAACCCTTGCTTGCTGTGTTTTTTAAAAGGAGCCAAGATGAACAAGTCATGGTTCAGCAAACAAGTCATGGTTCAGCAAAGACTTTGCTACCTACCCCGGTGTCATCCTGGGGACGGTTAAGTATGGCGCATTTTTGAATGTGCTTGATGCAAATCTAGCTGTGAAGTGTACAACTAGGGCACAAGTGCTGCCACTGAAGGGGTGGGTGTGTGTGGCCCAATTTTTGGAAAAAAGGGAGACTACGCTTGGAGTCACCTTGCGGTGTTTTACATGATTTTAGAAGGGCGTGCCATGCCTATATCTGTGTCTCCTCCTCTTTTTCCTTGTCCTGCTCTTTTGTTTTCGCATGAGTATATGTCATTGTCACTTTCCCATGTGTTTGTGTTGTGTTGTGAGTTGTTTGTCACCTTTTGGACACCTTTGAGGGTGTTTTCTAGGTGTTTTTATGTGTTTGTGATTGCCTGCCATTGTTTCCGATGCAGTTCGAGTTCGGTTCGTCGAACGCTCGACGAGCCGAACTCGAACGGGACCTCCGTTCGGCGAACCGACCTCGAGCCGAACCGGGACCGGTTCGCTCATCTCTACCCCTGACACTCTGAAGAAACGCCGAGTTGATCTGTAAGCAGAAATTTCACATACTGCGCTACAAAATCATCATATGTGCATATCTCTGCTCTGGAGCGATGCAGCGCAAAGAGGAAAAGAGTGGCAGAATCAGAGGAGCTCGGGGACTTTTAAAGGATATATTACATTTTTTAAGCAAGTGAAGGGTTCTCTTTATAGAAGGGAACATTTT